>NC_090889.1:21081782-21086782 GCF_036669925.1 Montipora capricornis
TACCAAGCCTCGATACCATACGGTGAATTGAAAAAAATTCTTGCACTAAAATGAGGCTTGGTAGGCTAATTTGCACGTGGACAAAAGAATTATAAATGTGACCGCCATTTATGAATAAGGTCTATAAAAACATCTCTTTAGACAGTCTTTCTACATTACATCACAATAAGCATAGAAATACCTCTCAAAGGCTATTGGCTTAATTTTCTCGTTGGGTACCCTTGAATGACTGCTTTCCCAAGCTGTGCCATTCGGCTGCTTTAATTTTTAATTTTAAGTTTTTAATTTTTCAATACACTCTCTCTTAGCCTTAGCCACTGAGGACGAGTTTTTGTATGCTATCTGCGGCAGTTATGTCGTTGTCGAGTGGTCTATAGGAGGATGTGTCGATGACTAGGCATTCATTGATGTATCAGTTTCTGTCTGCTGATTTTATGATGATGTCGTTACGTTTAATGACGCGACTCCTTGAATATTTCCATGGCAACTCTCCTTAAACTAACCTCAATCCTTTCCGTCTCAAAAGCACCTGGACTCCTCCTCCCAACAGAGAATCAGCTCTCGCCCTACATTTTAGACGCAATAGACCAGTTAAAGCTCTTGAGTGCATCATGGATAATCAGGGCCACATGGCGGGAAATTCAAAGGTTTTGCATGGAAATTAAAAAGCAAATAAACTGTACATGACTCTACTTTTTAAACTATCGCTTTCATAAACAAAAGAAATAAGTTCAAGTTCACAACTGAGATTAACTGGACTTGGTATCTATTCTTTTGAATTCCTAAATATTGCTTTTTGGCCTCCATACATTCTCTGTAATTTCGTGCCTTTGGAATTACGGGATGGCAGAAACTTTGTTTAGTAAAGTAATTCTTACAATAGCCTCTCCAACTTTATTCTGCCGCACCTTTGAGCGCATATCTTCTGTTTTGGGAAACAAAAAAGAACAAAATTGCATATCATGAATACTTTTCATCGTTTTGAACTCCACACAAACCTTTGAATTTCTCTCCATCCTGTCCTGATTACCCATGATGCACTCAAGAGCGTGAACTCGTCTATAGAAAATGACCTGCTTTTCTATAGAAAACCGCCTGTTCCCGTCTTACCTTGTAGCTCAGTCGGTAGAGCAGCGGTGATCTAATCCGAAGGTCGTGGATTCAATTCCCACCCTGTTCAGAGTTTTTCTCTGTCCTTGTGTGGGCAAATTTTCATTAGTTGGGCTAAAGCTCACATGGTTCATATGGGGTACAAAACTAGCACTTCACAATTACACTCTAATCAGTTAAGTCTATAGAAAATGACATTATCAACATCACGTCCTCGATCGTATGTGAAAATTTGACCGAACGCGAACGAGATGCCCTCAAAACAAACAAGAAACGTAACGGCATCATCATTAGATCAACTACAGTTGTCATAGACCGCAGAAACTGGTACATCAATGCATGCCTACAACTCAACGACATATCCTCCTATAGACCACTCGACAAGGTGATTATGGCGTAATAATCACCTCAACGACAACCAATCAGCGCAGAGAATTTTCAATAATCACCTATGTAATTATACTAATATTTGTTATTAAGCTACTTCGTCGTCGTCGTCGTACGTACGCGCCCACCTGCACGAGTACTACCGCTGGCCAAGATTACCATAAGAAAGGCAACTCATGGGTTCCTATGTGTATGGAGCTCCGCTATTAGTATTACTCACTCATTTCCGATTTCTTTTGAGAAATTTATAAAGAACGGCACTTGTTTGCATATATCGTGTGATATTTCTAGAAAAAACAAGGAGTATTCAGGGGCTTTCCCGAGGAAGTTTGTGCCATGATTTTTTTTCCAACCAATCAAACGATTACACAACAGTTTTTACTAATCTTTGCATGTTTTCCTTCAGGAAACATTAAAAAAAAACCAAATAAGGGCTAACACTACTGTTAAAACCATAGTGCAAAACCGGAGCTTATTTTTAAGCGGATAGTTTATAGGACAAAGGTTGTTTACAATCTTGTAATAAGGTACCACTTTATGAACAGGCCTTCCCAGCGCAAGGCGATGCTTACTAGTTCCTTTCATAGCCCCGGTTGCAATTTTCGCAGCCTCGCGTTGCACATGTTCGAGGATATCACATTCGTTTTCAGTGCATCCATCCCAAACCACATCTGCATGATCCATTACAGGGCGAACGAGAGATTTATAGACCACTTTCATAAATGGCGACCAAATTTGCATTCTTTTGTATTTATGTTAATTAGACCTATTGCCCTCATTTTGAAACAAATATTCTTTTGAAATTTGCTCGTCGTAGCGAGGCTAGAAAGGCTTATCAGCATTAAAACAAAAGAACATTTTATTTGGCCGCCATTATGAAAGAGGTCTATAGAGCTTCTCGAGTGGAGCGTTTCTACTAAGTTTGAATTTTAAACCCTTTAACTTTATCCCCTCTCTTGCAAGCTCTCTCATAAACATTAAAAATATGCGGTTTCCAAGATAAATTGCTAGCAAGCGTTACGCCTAGGTGACAGAAAGAAAATCTGTTTCGAATACAACAGAAACAACAGAATGTGCTTTGACATGTGGCGTATGAAATTTTACACTAGTTTTAACAGTAGTTACTTCATTTGAATTTTTATTATTCTCTGCAATGTTTGTAAATATTTTTTTTTTTTATACAAACTTAGTAAAGTTTGTCAGATAGTTTGTTTCGAATACATCAGAAACAACAGAATGTGCTTTGACATGTGGTATGAAATTTTCCATCAGTTTCATGAGCAGCATAGAACACAGGCTCAGTTGGGCTAACTTTTATAAAAACTAGTAAAAGCTCTGTCGGAGGAGAGATGTAAAATGAGGCTTCTAAGGCTTTTCTACAATTGGGCCTGAAGTCTATGCTCTAAGCTGCTGTAGTTCCCAAGTTGGCTGTAACCCCTTAGTTTAAGCCTACGGTGTGTTTTCACTGTCACCAAGGGAAAGGTTAGGCATACCTGGTATGACTTTTAACTGGAACCAAGAAAACTGTGCTCATTCGAAGCCACGGGCTTGTCCGTCGAAAATTTAATATTCATTTGAGTTCACACAAAATATTCAAACAGCGAAATAATGATTGACAAGGCTGTCATACAACCAGGGGACTACAATTTAATCTTGCCTCGCAAGAGCGTCTTTTAATCAGTGAAATAAATAATAACACCCGTACAACCCAGCCAGCTTCATGAGTTGTTATATTCTACGCTTTTTGACCCCTTTTTGATAGCTTTTGCGAAATATTTTACCACGGCACTTCAATTGTATCTGCAAACTGCCTTGTTAATAGCTTAATTTGGCAGTAAGCAATAACTGCGAGCATAACAATTCAGGACGAGCCCATGGTGAAAAGTCATTCTTTTTTTGTCTCTTTTCAATTATTGGTGGCGTTAGTACTACTTCCGTGACTGAGTTAATAATATGTGAAGTATTGTGTGTTTGACTTGAAAACTCTCGCTATGAGGAACTAGTTTCTTCTAAATTTTAACCAAAACAACTTTGAGAAAAAAAGAAAGTTTCTTAAGCTAAAGATCAAACAAATTGTTGATTCCATTTCGCAACACCACTTTTGTTCATTTCGGGTCAAGTGCAGTTCGGAATCCAATCACCTCCAAGGAATAGTGTTGCAAATTCCTTAGTTGAACATTAGGAAACTATTACGGACTTGCATTAACATAACCTATTCTGTCAAATTGTTAGGCACACGTTTGCTACACAGAGAGAGTGTAGTTCCGTTACAGTGTAAGACGCATTCAATAGTGTTAATAACAATAATTAACAATACTCTCCCTCTGCTATCTTTGCATAATCATAGCGCATCACGAGTCAAGTTCGAGCCCGAGACAATTTCTCGTCAACCTAACTTTTTCTTCTTAACATAATATCGTTTGAATATGCATTATTATTCTTGTTGTCAAAAAAGAAAACAACAGAAAAAGAAACAAAAAAAAAAACGCCTTTGAGGTTAATAAAGTTCACCAGGCAGGTTACCAAGACGAACGTTTTGCGCCATTTTTAAATTTTAAGCACAGGTCCTCCAGTTGTCACCTTGAAGAACAATGTGTTTTTGGGCGAATCCTCATACATTCAGTTATTCGAGGAATAATCGCTTCAAATTTTCAGACGAAACTCCTTTTAATCGTCTTAGCTTAAATCCTACGATTCTTAGGCAAATCATTTTTCTTGGCTTTTTAATTCCTTTCTTTTCTGATAAGACTTGCGGTAAGCATGCACATGACCCCACATGAGATTTTTTGTAGTGAAAGGGTTTTAGTTCCTTAAGTGTCAAGTCTTCTACTTTCGCGTCCTCCGTGAATAAATAGCGCTGTGTTTTGCTTTTAGATTTCTTTTTGGAGCGTGGAATGATATTAATCCGATCTCACACTGAAGAGGTATTTGTGTGATTCAAGTTTAACATTTTCTTTAAAATACTCGTAGTTTAAGCAAAGGAAAAGCTGACAACTACTTTCACTGTTTAGTTGTGAGAGCCTTTGAAATTAACTTCCGTCCTTCGAACAGCTGTTACAAAGGTAGGGGATCATATATAGTAAACTCTTATTACTGGTGATCAGAACTTATCACTTAACAGTAATATCAGTAACATTTATTTTGTCTTTGTGTCAAAAATGAACAAGTGGAATTGCAGGTGGGTCTTTTCAATATGATATTCGGGTAATTGATCAATGAAGCAATAGAGATGTTAAGCATGACGTTTACGGCCAACGGGAAACGGCAGGCTCCTGCTTATCATGAAAGAGTGAAAATTTTGCCAAAAATGTAAAAACCCTGCTCGATATTAGCTCATTTCTGTCCTGTTAGCTCCATGTATAAAGCAACTTCTCAAAGGAACAAGACAAGGCGAGAATCAAAAAAGACAAAGCGAGGATTATAGCTTTCCTTGATTTAATATCCGCAGTTCAATATATGATTCATTTCATTTATCATTTCGTTCATTGATTCATTTCTCACGG
>NC_090889.1:21096782-21126782 GCF_036669925.1 Montipora capricornis
GTGATGACTGTCGATCAAATTGTTGGCCGCGATGATGGCCCGCTTTGACCACAGAGACAGGATAGCCACGTTTTTCGAAGAACTGGCACATCTCCTCTGATTTGCTGGAAAAATCGGAGTCATCACTACATAGACGTCGAAGTCTAAGAAATTGAGAATAAGGAATGGAGTTCTTGACATGTGATGGATGTGACGATGAATACAACAAATAACTGTGAGAATCTGTAGGTTTGTAGTGCACACTGATACATAGCACGTTGCCACTAATAGAAACTTTGATATCTAGGAAAGCCAATGAAGTTTCCGGATTTTCGCAGGTATATTTAAGAGCCGGATGGAGAGAATTGACGGAAAAATGATCGAGTTCTTCTCAGCAGGATGAAATAGCGCCGATACAATCGTCGATGTAGCGGCCGTATATTTCAGGTTTGGGGCCGTTTTACTGATTAAAAAATTGGTGTTCAACATATCCTACAAAAAGATTGGCATAGCTAGGTCCCATTCTTGTGCCCATCGCTACACCATTAATATGTTTGTAATAGTTGCCGGCGAATGAAAAACAATTAAGCGTTAAAACTAGTTCGGCAAGGCGGAGGAGCGTTTCCGAGCTTGGTTCTTTGACAGTGCGTTGATCGAAAAAGTGTTTAAGTCCTTGAAGACCTTTGCTATTGGGAATGACTGTGTACATAGATGTAATGTCCATGGTGAAAATAAGTTTGTCTTACCCGGAGAAATTGAAATGGCGGAAAATTTTTAGTGCGTGTGTACTGTCTTTAATGTATGATGGCAAAGATTTGACGATAGGCGTCATAATCCTGTCTAAGTAGCTAGAAATGAGTTCGGTGGGGCAACTACAGGCAGAAACGATAGGGCGACCTGGGTTGTTAGGTTTGTGAATTTTAGGCAAGAAGTAAATGCACGAAGTTCTAGGGGTGTTGATGATGAGATTAGTGGCAGTGTCCGGTAATTCTTGATTAACTATGAGATTCTGAATGGTGTCTTTGACAAGTTTTTGATTTTTGGAAGTGAGATCTTTCTGGATTTTGGCATAAAACGAGGTATTCGAAAGTTGCCGCAAAGCTTCTTTTTTGGTAAAGAACGGACCGCCAAACAACTACCGCGCCGCCTTTGTCGGCCGATTTGACTACTATGCCATTGCGTTTACGAAGATTTTTAAGCGCTGCCCACTCTTCCGAGGAAAGGTTGGAAAATTTAGTGTTACGATTGAATTTAAGTTTGTGAATGTCGTGACGACATTTTTTGGTGAAAAAATCTAAAGAGTCAAATTGTCCCTCTGGGGGAAGTCCATTTAGATTTGCGAACTTGAAGTGTTTCAAAAATACCTTTGAGAAGTGTCCGAATCGTCCTCTTTGTCACGAAAAAAGGCTTTTAACTGAACGCGGCGAAGGAATTTTTCAACATCTTCTTCGTCGCTCTGACGAAGGGCTAACGCTCGAAACGTCAGCTTTTAGAATCTCTGTACGGTGGCCAATTTACATTATCAACTCCGTTGATAAAACCAAATTTTTGTATACTACTTCCCCACCGACGCAGCACCACCGTTTCTTTAGAAACTAGCCCCTTCATTTTTGCTGAAGTGCTTGGCCCAGCCATTAATTCCTATTACACCCTGTTGAAATGTCGAGAACTCGATTGCATGGTCCAAGAAATTGTTGTGTTCATGATTCATCATTTTGTGGAAGCAATATTTTGGGTGCGAGGTTTTGAGCAGCAACCCGTGTTCGAAATGACATTTCTTTTTTCTCGAATAATATCTGGTGCTCATAATTAATTTTTCTGTCAACACTCAATAAGCGCAACGAGTTGATTAGTAAATGTAGACATAATGAGAAATACCTATTGAAGAACGTTAGGTAAAAAGGAGCGTGCAGCACGAACGGCCATGCATGACTAAAAAGGGGTAATCTTCAACGAATAAAATCACTCTTGGTTACACACTGATGAGTGCAGGACAAACTAAACGTCCTGCACGAAACAGACCTGTACGAAAACCAGAGGCAAAAGTATGATCGTGTCCTGATTATTCATTCATTTTTAATTGCCCTACCGCATGGTATAGGGCACTCTTAGTACAGCAAATACTAGCCTACTTTACGTATATATATATATATATATTAAATAACTTATGAAGACTTCTTAAGGCAAATTGATTATAATGGAACGTCAAACGTTTCGCCGGTTAGGGCTTCATCAGTGACTGATTATCAGTCACTGATGAAGCCCTAATCGGCGAAACGTTTGACGTTCCATTATAATCAATTTACCTTAAGAAGTCTTCATAAGTTATTTAATATTATACGAGGCAAGTTCATCCCTACAAGCCTGTTTTGTGGTCGCCCACTCACCAGGGGATGTAATGAGAATAAACTTTACCATCGCTTATATACAATATAGTTTGTCTAATTTATGCAGTGCGAAATTAGGTTTAGTTATTGCGCAGGAGGGCTTTGTTTCTGTGGCGGCGAGAAGACACGAGTTCATTTCGTTTGTTTAGTGTTGATAGTTCGGGTCGGCAGATGATTAGGAATTTTTCTTTGAGGCAGAGGTGTCAGAGGTTACATCTTTTGCTTGAGCTGTTGTACGGCGAGTGCGATGAGAGAATGCGCCAGGAAATAAAGTGTTCGATGTTGTTGTCTTTGAGGGTCCAGATATGCTTGCTGACTTCTATGTATTGAGCACTGTTTTACGAAAATCATATCCTCACAGCCGTACAACCATCATTGCAGGAATATTTTGTTTTTAAGATTGATGTCTAAAGCAACATTGCAGCAACCGTACGTAGCGTGCTTGCTCTACGTTTTTTTTATTTTTTATTTTTTATTTTTTTCATGTTTCCCCATTTCACGTACTCCACGTGAACAAACAGCGCCAGAAAAGCCGTACAGACCCGATTAAAGTTACTGAGTTACAGAAAATCGAACTCTGACACCAATGACCATGGCACACAAGCGACACGATCGTGACAAGCGTGTGACTGACGTGACTACGTGTCGACCTTTGTACCACGGTATAAGAGACATAAGACGCTCACTGCGTGACAAGTGTGTCAAGTGTTGAATCATAAATGATTTGTTTAATAATTTAGCACAAGAAATATCGTAACAACATAGGAAGAGGAGACAAACAAAGTGAAAAGATGTCGCTTTGTCGAAATTAAAAATGGATTGTAGCCTGCGAGCAGGCCCTGCGAGGGACTGGGGCTGGGGTCCCCCGCCCAGCCCCAGTCCCTCGGAGAGCCTGCTCGCAGGTGAATGGATTGTCGCTGTCGCATATTGTCGCTTTTTTTCCCGCCGGATTCCGTCGGCTGTCGGTGTTCTAGAACAAGATTGTCCCTACATTTTTTTGCAATTTTGGAGCGATGTCGCTTGTCGCCAAAAACCCTTGGAAGACCTCACAGAAATGAAATCCATCGAAACAACAAACCATGTTCGTGTCCTTTATGCCTATCCCTGAACGGTTTTACGAGGTATTCCAAAAGGGTGGAAAAATTTACCAGATTACAGACCTGGAATAAACTGGTGTTGTAAATACAAACTTGAGGCCGAGAAGAGCTTTATGGATCACGTTAAACACATTCCACGGAAAAGAAAGGACTCGGGCCAACAAACAAAACGTAGAATACTTTTTAACACTGACATTTCACGGATTATTTCTGTTAGCCCGTTCTACAAGTTAAAACATAAACAAATATATCAATAACGAGGAAAATGTCACTTATTGGATGCAGAGGGCCTACGAGAAGAGGAACAGTGTCATGAAAATACTGATCAACAAAGAGGCAAATCTAGTTGTGTATATATTTATTTCTAACTTTGATATCCAGTCGATCTTATTTGCTTACATTACATTGACACGTTTAATCAAAAGTAAATCATAAGAACGATTAAATCGCTTTAATTTTTCAAGGCTCTTGCAAACTCTTTCCTTTACATATTTCATTTTTCCCAAATCAATTTAGCCCGTAATAATTATGTTAGTGGCCAGATTAAATCAAACCAAGCCATGTTAAATATCTAGAAAGGAAAAGAGAAGGAAAAAAGGTATTTTGCCCTCCTATTTATTTACTACCAACTACTTCTAACAAAAGTCAGAGTGTAAAACTGGAACTGTTTTTTATTATAATTTACTATCATTTTTTTAGAGCCTTCAATTGGAGAATTCATTGAAAGATTTCAGATGGCATTTGGTAGTCATTATAAAAACAGTGGTTTGCCCTTGTAGGAAGTGACTGCCATGAGGAAGTTTACAGAGCTTCAAATTCCTTATATTGTTTAATTCTGTCTTTAAAACAATACTACGGGAAGACTCCAGACTGTCAGAAGACAGGAGATACCTCCAAGAACAAAGAGCAGTTGACCTCCTTCACATAATAGCATATTTCAGGTGTGCATAAACATGAATTAATTTGAACCAATAAAAGAGTACATCTGAAAAATCGAAAATAAATTTTCATGTTTGCATAGATCACAGATTACATGTTACAGTTTCTACATGCATCAGCATGGCCTTTCAAAGAGCTGGCCTGAACAATGGCCCCATCTTTGGTTTTTCAGTTGCACCACGAACTATTGACAGGCACAAACTTACGGGAGCAGCATTCGGACTCACTTGTTAGGGAGAGTGTATTTAAGTACATTATAAAATAATATTAAGTGATGAATACAGAGCTAAAATAAGATTACAGTTTTCAAGATAGACAATTTAGAGTTTATTGCTCAAGGAAATTTGACTGTAATCTATGCAAAATTAAAATAAATTACTTTTGTTTGCTTGTCATTAACTTCATTAGTTAAACATATACATTGTGGATTATTTAGTTTGCCAGTGGATTGTTCATTTTCTTTTATTAGGAACGTGCATCTATGATGTTACTACTGGATGATTTCCATAACATCCAGACAGTTCGCATACCAGATAATCTAAAGTTGTATATGCGTCGCTTTTGACAACTTCAGATTATCTGGTATGCAAAGGAAGGGAGACTTTAATGTAAAGGTGGTATCATAAAAAGTCACCTATAAGAAATTTTCACCGAGGGTCTTAAAAACCATGACAAGTCATTTCTTAATCCTCTTGCTGCGCAATGCTAACAACTGAGGGCAAACGATACACAGAAGCAAATCAAACAGTTCAGGTGTAGCATGAATAATAATATATTATTTATTTCGTTCCTTGAGCCGTTCATTTTAATCATACCTGTAGTGAGTCTAAATTAAGAAACATTTCAATAATAATAATAATAATAATAATAATAATAATAATAATAATAATAATAATCAAACAAGTGCAGGTAAAGAGGAAATTGGTCCCCTTATAACATAAAGCGAGGTATACTCCAAGGTGATGCATTCTGTGTTAAGCTCTTTACTCTCTGCCTCAACCCAATCGCTTGGTTCGTCAGAGGAACAGAAGGGTACAGCCTTTCACATGCAAAGAGCACAAAGATGACGCATTGCCTTTTCGTGGACAACCTGAAGACTTATCACAAAAGTTCAGCCGAGGCAACTACTTTGACAAATAGACTTGAAAGCATGTTTGGTGATATAGACGTAGACTGGGGAATTCGAAAGTGCGCCGCAATCCACATCAAGGAAGGAAAGCTCCAGAATACCGGAAACCTACCCCTTACAACCGGTAGCCAAATACCAGTACTAGGAGAAGACGACCATTACAAATTTCTCGGTAAGATACAGAATGTCAACCAATTAGACAAACAGGTGTTTGAGCAGGCCAGTCAAGAGTACCTAAGAAGACTAGCAGCTATAAGGGCCGCCCCATTCTCCATACCAAGGAAAGTAAAGGCCACAAACGCGTTTGCTTACCCAGTTCTCCAATATTATATGTGGTCAAGTGAATGGGCGATAGAAGACCTACAAGAACTGGACAGAGAGACCCGAGCAGTAATAGCACAGAACAAAGGCAGGCACAACTCTGAGTCGAACCCGACCTTATACCTATCAGCAGATTTAGGCGGGAGAGGCTTAAAAGAATTAGAGACTTACGCCCAGCAATTAAACGTAGATGTAACATTCGAAGAACAGCACAAATCCACCTCAGTAACAATGGGTGAGAAGGAAACTGTGTTCAAGATCAGTAGTCCAAAGTACATTCAACAAACCCTTAAAGAGGCAACAGACACAAAGTACAAACAAAAAGTCTCCGAACACCTATGGCTGGGCAACTATGTCACTCAACGCTGGAAAGATAACGACATCTCTGAAGACAACTTCAACCCAATCAAAAAACATACCAGACGTCGTAATAAGTGTACACACCAGTATTCTACAACAGCTCGTCCCTACAAAGGTTTACAGGGTAAAGAAACAAAAAGAACAAGGCTTAGATTTAGTGTGCACACTGTGCCGCAGTGCAGAAGAAACCGTCCCACATCTATTATGCGGCTGCTCTGCTCAGTGCCCAGACAATCTACAAGGCGAGACACGATAGAATGTTAAGGCCGATCTACCATCTCTTATTATCAGTATATAACATGGAAAACGGCCACTCCAAAGCGTGGTATAAACAAGCGATCCCGAAAGCAAGCACGGAAAACGACGAAGCTAAAATCCTCTGGGGCACGCCTATATATATAGATAAGGCGCCAGAGAATGGAGCAAACAAACCAGACATGACGATCTTTGATAGGAAGAACAAGGTTATCATCCTAGTGGAAGGAACTGTATGTAATATCGGACGGATCAACGATAGGAACGATTATAAGAAGAGAAAGTATCTGGATTTAAGACTGGATCTCCGAAAACTTTATCCCGACTACGAGATCAAGCAAACCAATACAGTGTTTAACTTCCTGGGAGATTTTGAACACCATCCTAAAGAAAGAACTCTCTGATTTAGCCCACAAGAAAGATGTTACTAAAGTGCTAACCAACTGTCAGAAGTGGATTATATCACAGAACTGCGAAATTACCAAAAAATTCTACAGTTTAAGACAATAAAACACTTTTTTCTGTTGCCTAAACACTGTCCGCAGCAAATTTCAAAACAAATTGTAAACTGAAAAGTTATTCAAGAAAACAGATAACATAATAACTATAACAACAACGTTAACAACAACAGCAAAACAATAATAATAATCTTGAAAATAAAAGTAATAATTCCTTTGTTTGCTATACAATCTGCTGCGTTGTGCTGTATTGGTCATTTTTGGGAACGAGAAGACTACACAAATTTAACAGTTGTGGAGCATAATACAGAGAACAGTGCAGATGTACATTTCAGTATCTTGAAATCCAGAAAGCTGGTGATAAATTAGCATGTTCATTGTGATGTGCTACATTCCATCCTATTTTACGGGGAGGGGGGGGGAGGTACTTTAGGAATTTCTAGGAGGGGATGTGCCGCTGGGACCCTGGAACCCTTAGCCTATACCAGAGCTAGTTTCAGCAAGATTTTGCTACCCTATACTAGAGTAAACTCCCCAAATTACTCCTATCCTAGAGTAGTTGTTTTCCAGAAACTCAGGTCACTAGCACAGTCTAAAGCATGTTTGGTGATATAGACCTAGACTGGGGAATTTGAAAGTGCGCCGCAATCCACATCAAGGAAGGAAAGCTCCAGAATACCGGAAACCTACCCCTTACAACCGGTAGCCAAATACCAGTACTAGGAGAAGACGACCATTACAAATTTCTCGGTAAGATACAGAATGTCAACCAATTAGACAAACAGGTGTTTGAGCAGGCCAGTCAAGAGTACCTAAGAAGACTAGCAGCTATAAGGGCCGCCCCACTCTCCATACCAAGGAAAGTAAAGGCCACAAACGCGTTTGCTTACCCAGTTCTCCAATATTATATGTGGTCAAGTGAATGGGCGATAGAAGACCTACAAGAACTGGACAGAGAGACCCGAGCAGTAATAGCACAGAACAAAGGCAGGCACAACTCTGAGTCGAACCCGACCTTATACCTATCAGCAGATTTAGGCGGGAGAGGCTTAAAAGAATTAGAGACTTACGCCCAGCAATTAAACGTAGATGTAACATTCGAAGAACAGCACAAATCCACCTCAGTAACAATGGGTGAGAAGGAAACTGTGTTCAAGATCAGTAGTCCAAAGTACATTCAACAAACCCTTAAAGAGGCAACAGACACAAAGTACAAACAAAAAGTCTCCGAACACCTATGGCTGGGCAACTATGTCACTCAACGCTGGAAAGATAACGACATCTCTGAAGACAACTTCAACCCAATCAAAAAACATACCAGACGTCGTAATAAGTGTACACACCAGTATTCTACAACAGCTCGTCCCTACAAAGGTTTACAGGGTAAAGAAACAAAAAGAACAAGGCTTAGATTTAGTGTGCACACTGTGCCGCAGTGCAGAAGAAACCGTCCCACATCTATTATGCGGCTGCTCTGCTCAGTGCCCAGACAATCTACAAGGCGAGACACGATAGAATGTTAAGGCCGATCTACCATCTCTTATTATCAGTATATAACATGGAAAACGACGACTCCAAAGCGTGGTATAAACAAGCGATCCCGAAGAATTTATGGTTATGTAATCCCAGGCTTAGTTGTGAGGCTTTCAGAAGGGAAAATATTACTGTTGGAAGTAGAAAAGGATACTGAGTCGTTTTTCTATTATGTAAATATAAAATCAAGACTAGGGAACTGAAATGGAAAGAAATTCCTCTTTCCTTTATTTTCTTTTGGTGCCCCCGCCGGGAGTGGGTCAAATTGCGGCAGAACTGTGTCCATATTTGACAAAGTACAACGGGTTCAATGCTTGAGTGAAGTATCTGATCACTCGGAAACCCACACGATAAAGACGACCGGTGTTTCATAACCCGAGCAACGAAATCAATGGCAGAGGTTCTGTTTGTTTTGAGCGCAAGTGCCGTCAGTCAAGGAAAGTGAATTTGTGACTCGAAACCCTCCACAATTTGATTTAGGAGAATCTGACAATTACTCACCCCCAGTATCTCGTGCACTGTTTTGTAAATTCTTCTTGTAGCCTCTCTCTGTCTGGAAATTTCCACTCTTTTGACATGTGCGTATTAAATTTTTTTATGCGCTCGTTCAGTAGAATCGTCGCCTGATGACGTAAACAGTGCATTTTTTACATTGTTATCATTCTTGGTGGATGTCCACAAAAATGTGAAAATACTCTGGGAATAGAGCCCGCACATGCCGGATTTCCACAAACTGGCAGATTCAGAGGACTCCCGACTCTACTTGGTCGCCCGCAAAAAATTTTGCTATTTTCGCCTTCGGTGACTTAGTAATTTAATTTATTCTGCCAAAAGATTGTTTCACTTTGCGCATACCCGACAGAAAATAAAGGAAACCAGAACTAACGACTTGACTTGGATAATATGGAGTTTTATGAGCTAACTGCGATGCGCAACGGCGTAAAAGTTGATACTTCTCAAAACAAGATTCTCCGAACGAGAGCCTTGTTTTGGTTCACAGATGGTAATACTTAATGTTCAATACTGAATTATTAACACGAGCTGTAATGGTAATCCAGTGTTTGAAACGTGCTTGTCTAGTGTCTAACGTAACTGTGAAATATGTAGCATGGAATCTGCGAGAGAGAGGCTAGGTCTTTTGTTATGTGAACAGAATTAACTATTGCAAGGTAATGTGCCGCTTTTTCATGTAAACCACGTGAGCGTTAACTGATTAGAGTGTAATGTGAAGGGCTAGTTTTCTACCCATATGAACCATGTGAGCGTTAGCCCTACGAATGGAAATGGGCCCATACAAGGACAGAGAAAACTCTGACCAGGGTGGGAATTGAACCCACGACCTTCGGGTTAGATCACCGCTGCTCTACCGACTGAGCTACAAGGTCAGACGGGAGCAGGCCGTTGGAACTGACGATGTTAAAGTCATGGCAATGAACATGTCCAAGTACAAGGAAAGGTTACGTTTTTGCAAACGTTGGCCGTGAAGCACTATATTTCAACAGACTTAACTGATTAGAGTGTAATGTGAAGTGCTAAGTTTCTACCCCAAATGAACCATGTGAGCGTTAGCCCTACTAATGGAAATGGGCCCACACAAGGACATGAGCAGGGTGGGAATTGGTTTAGATCACAGCTGCTCTACCGACTGAGCTACAAGGTCAGACGGGGGAGCAGGCCGTGGGAATTGACGATGCTAAATTTACAGCAATGAATATGTACAAGTACAAGGAAGGGTTGCCTTTTCGCAAACGTCAACCATGTAGCACTTTATATTTACACACTATTAACTATTGATATGTGCTTCTTTGAACACAAGGATCAGTGACGATCACTCCTCCTCCTAGCTATCTTGGATATCGACAGCACCAAGACTAAGATCCCAAGGACGAACTTGTCCTCAACTGCGACTGAGGCTACGAGGCCGTCTCCTGTCACGTGACCATCCTGGCATATTGAAAAACGAGAGTGTGATGTTTTCGAAACGTCGAGAATAAGTTTCAAAATCTGTCCAGGGAGATAAATTCATCTATACAACATGAATTCGAAAACCAAAAATCCACGTTCAAGATCAGTTTACTATTGAGCAGCGGGCGAAATGCTCTACTTAACAATATTGATCATAACCTCTGCTAATAACATTGCTATCGAGTGTCTTTAAAACTTAAGTTTTTACTTTGGCTGCTCACACTTCAGATTTGAAAGATGATCCCATTTCTTGTATTAAATGTTACTTAGTTGACGGTTACCAGGAGTTCAGAGCTAGGAGGAGCCTGCAACTCCAATACTGATCCTATGTTACTCCATTACTGGTTCTATGTTACTCCAATACTGGTCCTATGTCAAGATTTGGCCGGCACAAGTGACCATTCTCGATCCCATGAGTAATAATTTCTCATGCAAGACTTGTGATTAGCTGGAAAGCTCTGATTTCGCGGGAAAATAGATCTACAAATTACTCGGTTTGTAAAAACACCGTTCCACAAATACAATGAGGCTCTACGCTTCTAGTCACGGGCTACGGGAATGCACAGAATGACCTTTATTAAAATGTAGCGTGTGTTTCGGAGCCTAAGACCTTTTTTTAAAAGCAAGGCAAGCTTAAGCATTGCAACGTATTCAATTTATCTCAGAAGGCTCTCGATTATAAGAACCTTTTGCCACAATTCTCAATAAAATCGTTGGGACACTGAAGTCAACACAGCACGAGCGGTTTCAAAGGCAAAGCATTGGAGCAGTCTTCCTACCCTTCCCCTTACAATGATGATTTGAAATCCGGAAATATTCAGAAAAGCTGCAGTTGGTTTAAGCATTGCGCAGGGTGGGGAGGGGGCAGAAGAAACTATGAGGAGAATTTGGGAAATTTGGGCTCTGGAACATGTGAGGGAGTATATGATGCTTCCGTCCTAGTAAACATCCTAACTCGAACGTCACGATAATGCCTTACTTACATATCGATACATACTAAGTAAATCCTGAGGAACAACACGTTTAGAATCCTAATTGAAATCCTGGTAGAAGAAAGGACTGGCTCCCATCATGTAATACGTTGGCTTTGTATGCAACACGTGAACAGCATATTTGCACGTTTGGTTAAGCAACAATACTTCCGATTCGTCAGTATCAGGCGATTAACCTGTTTATCAATTTATAGTTCGACAGGTCACGTTAACTAAGGGGCACGCTTTCCTTACATTTACTACAATATCATGAAAACCACTAGGTAGTCGTTAGATTCTCAGACTTGCTCAGACTACTACAAAAACCACGAGGTGCGCGATAGCCTTTGCGCATCTGACGTATGATGTCATTCAAAATGGTGCAAAAATGCAGGCGGTCGACGAAAAAATCTAAAAAAAGGTCAACCTTGAAACCACAGGACAATACCGAACGCAAATATATAAAAGGTGCAACTTTAATTGAAGCAATTTTGCGCTCATTAGAGGAAAAATATACTAACCAATCATAAATGACAAATGGATGTATTTGCTTTGCTCCCAAGAATGATTGATGTAAATTTTCTCCTCACAGGCTCAATACAATGTTAAGCAGACTGGTGACGAGAAAAAAGAAATTTATCACCAGGGCTGTTTGTCTAGATATATCATCAAATTCCCATAACTGGCATGAAACGTACTATACGGCATTAGTAAGGAGAATTAGCAACTACCTATTGTGGTCTTTTCCTTTACGGACTAAAAATATATTAAAAACGAGTCGACGAGTATGACAATGTAAAAATCAGAGCAATGGCAAAATAACTTTCTACTCTCAAGTGAAATTTGGATTGGCTCCTCCCAGTTCTGGTTCCATAATTATAGGCGATTAACGTTCTACATTGGAGACAACAAACAACCGAGCCGTGGCGGAAACGATGGTACCAGACTCTCCTTTGGCCATCACGAAAACAGTATCAGTCTTGCCGACGTCCTCAGGGCGAGTTGCCGTGGCGCGCACAGAGATCGTAGCGCAACGGTTTGTTAACACGCGCTTAGGGGCCACTCTACGAGTAAGAAGGTATTGCATTCTGTCCTTCACGACAGTCACGTTGAATCTTTCCCCTCTATCCCTCCTGCCAAGCTTAAATTTAACTACTTTGCCGAACTTGCATAATTGGAAGTGAATGGTGGTGAATCGGTGAAGAGGAAGCGTGTAATCATTGGTTGCGGACTTGACCCTCAGAACAGTGGTGGACGGTTTGATAACTTGGCGGGAAATTCTCTGAAAATAAGTACCCCTGCGCGTATTGCCCAGTAGCTTCAGTTTGAAGATTTCCGCAGTTGACGTTGTGAAACTGGCGGTGAAATGAACTGTATCACGTGACTGGAGAATAAGGTCACTAATGTGGTCTCCTTCTTTGGTTATAAGCTGTAATCGTAGGGAACTGGTGTCGACTTTCTCCGATCCCGCCAAAGTGATGACCAAGGTGTTGTGTTTATCTTGAAGACAAAAAACACAGTCATTAGATCGAGCAATCACGACAAATGCACACAATTAAATTAGCCAATCGTAACGCAAAGGAAATGATGCAGTCGGAAGTGACCGCAGGGAAGCACAATTAGTTTGGTTTTTGCCTCTTATTGGCGGAGAATTGGGCGCACGTCTTGCAAGCAAACAGTAACAGTAGAAAACCAGCGATGTATTGAATACTTGATTTTTTTTTTCTCTTAAATACAATGCTCACACCACTGACAACTGCAATACTTGCGACTAGTCAAAATACTCTACTTATACAATAGACGACACAGTACTATGACAACTTGGGGAAATTTATACTACTTTAACAGGGTTTTCGTTAGAGGCCGGACGTTTCGTGCTGTTGTTGACCATTTCACGTCAGGTAATTTTATGCTATGCTATAGCTTTGTAGATTTGTTGGCGTCTTTTTTTCCTTCCCCTTTTTTGGACTTAGGTATTTCAGGAAGCCATTGGCTAAAGAAACACAAGACAATCTTTCAAACTAAGAAAAAAAGATACAAAAATTGGTTTATCAACGGAGTTGATAATGTAAATTGACCACCGTACGATTCAATCTCTGTACGGTGGTCAATTTACATTATCAACGCCGTTGATAAACCAAATTTTTGTATACTACTTCCCCACCGACGCAGCACCACAGTTTCTTTAGAAACTACCCCTTCATTAAGAAAAAATTACATCGCCTCATTTTGCTTACTTAACGTAATAATCGATCTTTTTAGTGTTGGCATTTCATGCTCGCGATAAGTTTGGTTTTCTTTTTATTCTCCAGTCTCAAGAACGTAAACAGCATTTCTGAGAGTTTCATTTATTGCAGTTTATAGGCACCCGGACGTCCTTGAGGGATCGCTCCCAAGGCACTCGCATTAATGCAATCGTCCTTGCAAAGGAAAATAACCATGCCCGGTACTTTCATTATCAAATCCCGTACTTTGAAAAGCTATCAAAAACCCTGCTGTTTACAATAAAGTATTGACGAACACCAGAAACCCATAAGGGTTGAAACGTGTAACGCGCGTTCACAGCTTCCGAATATTCAGTGCGAACTGATTGGTTGAATGTTTCATTGCTAAGTACCATATTTGGAAACCCTTCGCTCTTGTTGTTCCAAATATGGTACTTAGCAAATCGAATATTCAGAAGCTTGTTTCCAAGCACACAAGGGGCCGTTACACGTTTCAACCCTTATGGGTTTCTGCGAACACTATATCAACAGAAAGCAAGAAACTAAGAACTACGAGTTACGAAAAGGACGCGTGATAAAAAGAGAATAATTAATTATGAAAAATTTTGTCAACATCTTTCGGGTATTTGGGCAACTTTAACGACCTTGCTACGCAAAATTTTCTTTATGGGTTCAGTAGCTATACGTACGAAATAATAGCAAAATTACTACCCGAGTCCTCATTTCCAAAATAGTCACCAGAAAAAAAAAACAACAACAAAAAACGCTGGTTCTAGAACTGTCGCGGAGGAAAGATGTGTAGGGGCGACTTGAGAATAACACAAAGATAGGAGACACTCAACCTTCGTGCGCCGGGCTCGTTAATTGTAGATGCGAACTTTTTTTTTTTGGGGGGGGGGGGGGGGAAGCAAATAAGATGGTGGGAATCAAAAGCGAGCTTTTAGTCGGTATGATGGTAACTTACTTGCTTCTAAATTTTTCCGCTCCGTTTTGTGGACAATAAAATCAAGAAAAGACAAACGCCCATCATTTTAGGGCTTAAAGGGGGAATTGCATAGACCTCCTTCATAATGGCGGCCATATAAAATATTCTGTTGTTTTAATGCTAATAAGGCTTTCTAGCCTCGCTACGACGAGCAAACTTCAAAAGAATATTTGCTTCAAAATGAGGCCAGTAGGTCTAATTAACATAAATACAAAAGAATGTAAATGTGGTCGCCTTTTATGAAAGTGGCTCAGCAAACATTTTCGAAGCAAATTCTTGGTTTGCACCGACGTGACAAGGCAGTCATGCTGGATGGCAGTACGATACAATTATTTCTTTTCGCAGAATTTGCATAATAATAAAGTTTAGTTCCCAGCAGTGAGACAGGATATTGTTCCTTGCCATCCAACATGGCTCCTTGCCATCCAACATGGCCACCATGACGTCACATACAAACCAGCAATAGGCCATTTCCGAGTTCATGTCTGCCTCCTCTTCAAAGCGAGTCTAAGTCTAAGTTTTCGTTCATATGTAAAGTAGAACTAATTACCATCACAAAAACTTTGCACTTAGACTCGCTTTGATGAGGAGGCAGATATGAACTTGGAAATGGCCTTTTGGATGGTGAGAATCCTTGCATACGGAGCCCGCGCCCGCATTACGCGCGGCAGTCAAAACTGTGCTATCCTGTCAATCATTTTCCCTTTCATCGGAAACGTTGCGTCTGTGCGCAAACGATGTTGTTGCCGATCTAAGTTTTTTTTTTCGCGAAATTAACACAAATAAATACAGTATCAATACAGTTTTGAGGTCTTCTTACACTTGATTCGAAAATATCATACTGAATTCGTCTGAAAATAGTTAGAAAAAGCACAAATAAAATCCTAAGCACAACAGCAGACGTTCGAATCGCCGCTCGCCGGCAACCCAGTTTTGGCGCCAAAGTTTGTTGACAAAATAGTTGCCACAAAACCTTTTAAATGGTTTTCTGGTCCTTTAAAGTGGTATTATGATCAAAAAATCATTTCCTTTTTTTCTTCAGATTTTGAAAGCGTGTTCGCTTAACACCTAACTGGCAAACTTTTGAGCTTTGAGCTTTATCCGAAGGCTTTTTACTTTTAGTGTAAGTTTTGGATTTCACGGTCCGCCATTACTCACGTTCAAAACTGACCGATTGGACATCAGAGGGTTAGATAAGCCATTTCTGTGTTTCACTTAAATAAATAAATAAATAAATAAATATTGCTAGTGCTAATCACCCTTACTTGCAGTTGAGCACTGAATTGCGAAGGGCGCAGCTCACGATATCGGGCTGAAAGTATACAAAGGCGCCTCTGACTGCCGCTATACAGTCCATGTTTGATGTCGAAGCACACCACCACAGCTAGATGTTAATTAGCTGTGAGTCGATTTAGATGAGGGAGGAAAACCGGAGTACCTGGAGAAAAAACCCTCGAGTCAGGTTGAGATCGACTGAAACTCAGCCCACATGCTGGCCGAGGCCAGAATTGAACCCCCGCTTGCAGTGGTGGGAGGCCCGATAGATAACCACTAAGCCACCCTGACTGCCACTTCCATACCGACGCAGCAACACAGGTGTTTTAGAAACTAAACCCTGTACTGAAAAGAGCAAGGCCAAAGAAAACGGTCACTTAAGGCGAGGACAACAGTAACTGTTGCTTGTTCCTAGTGACTCATTGTGAGCCAATGTTCTTAAAGGGACACTGTCACGGGTTGACATGCGCAGTAGCATTCACTCTCTCCGAGACTTGTCACGCTCGACCGCCATTATGGAAGTTGAAGAATTCTGCATATATTTTGCATTAAATCAAGTTTATCTAAAGCAAATGCTATCTTTATCTAAAGAAACTTCCCCTCTGTCTTCGACCTTTCTTTTCCGCCCTGAGTTGATGCATTTGCCGCCATGTCCGGATCCTCCGCTAGACGCCATTTTGAATTTGTGATCGCTAGTAACTTGAAAAAGTCAGGTTGACTTTTTCAAGTTTCGATCAGCTACACGAGCATGCGCAGACCATGACCGTGTCCCTTTAATCTTAGCAAACCTACCAATGACTGGATGTGAAACAGGCACCTCCACATTGTGTAGCCGGCGGCGTCCTGGTACAGTGGTTAAAAAGTAATGGTCGAAATCCACGTTGGTGGCACTGCTTGATTTGACGTAGAACTCGTGCTCACCATTCCTGCCAGAGATGGTAAGAACCCAGGCCCCTTTCTTAGGGTTGTCGATTTGGTAGACGGAGATCTGAGAGAGATTGAGTTTCCCGGATACTATTATAGAATCATCTGGGTCTTTCAAGGTGATTCCCTCTCCTGTAATGGAAACAGAGCATTAAAAACAAGGTGAACGCAACATAACTCCAAACACGGTTTCACTGGCGAAAAATGTCTGATTGGTCGAAGCCTTGTCATGTGACTTCAATAGCTCAAATCAAACATGGCTCCCAAACATTCATAAAAGCTAACCTTTAACAGGCCTAATTAGGACTAAAGAAAAGTTTCTAGGCCTAAGGTTAGCTTTTCTTAATGTTTGGGGTACTTTCTGTATAGATATTCTAAATGTTAATCTAAATGCAAATGAGAAGTTGGCTTGACACGAAGTACTAGCCCTTTATCCGATCTCCGTCGATTAAAAAAAAACCTTTTTCAGGCCAGTAAAACGGACAAATGTTTTGACTGCATAGTGCGTTTTTATGCCAGCGAGATTCTCTGTTTAGTTGTGGCCCACCGTACTTTTTAGCCAACAGTGCTACGAGGGAAATTTCTCAACAATTTCAAGGTCAACGCGAGTCTAGTTTGCTGTGACAATGTTTGAGTGGAAATTTGTTTGTGGAGCTTACCAGCTAATGGATTACGATCTTGATTTCAATTTCATGCGTTTATCTTTTAAAAAGTGGAACAAAAAAGATACCACTAAATTTCCAAATGGTTTCTCTTCCCGCTAAATATTTACACACTGTTTCCGCGGGAGCCCGCATCTAACAGAAAATGTTAAGATTTTCGCATTGTTTTCCAAAATTAAGTTGTTAAAATTGCCATTCAAGTGGTCCATTGAGGAAAATTTATTAAGACCGAGGGGAAAATTTAGAAATGTATTTCAGTCATTCAAAAATAAATTTTAAAGTGAATTTAGCAGTAATAATAATCTGGAAAGAAGCAGACTAACAACAATTTTTATAAAAGTGACGACACATTTGAAATTAAAGACATGTTTCGGTCGTGCAACGACCATCTTCAGTTGAAAGTAGAATTAATTTGAAGTTACATTTGAATTTATAATATGCTAAACAAAGATAAATAACAACGTGAAATAAATTGGGAATCTAACAAAATAGCCAAAGGTAACAAAAAAGAGTGTACAATGGAACATGTTGATTAGAACGAGAGAGTTAAATTAACGTGATATAATTGCTTATTTAAAGAAGGTTGCTCCCAGGAAATATGTAAGGCCTCTTTTATCTTGACCTGGAATTTTGTGGTCGCACGGTCTATAACTTCAAAACATTCCGCAGAGCAGGAGTTACGGCATGCCTCGGATTGTTGAAGGTGTTTAAAGATATGTGAGGTCCTGTCCCTGTTTAAGTGTTCGCGAATGCGTGTCGAGAGGTGTCGGCTGGTTTCGCCGACATAGCAAGAATTACAGCTTGCACAGGTAAACTTGTAGACAACATTCGAACAGAGTTCAACAGGCACAGGGTTCTTCACACTAAACATGTTACGGATCTTGAAGGAAGAAAAGGCTAGCTTAACATCAAGATTGTTACAATAACGTTTAAGTAATTTACGTAATCTGTTTTGTGCTACAATAGAGAAGGGCCCAACATAAGGTAATTTGAAAAAATGTGTAGGATTAGAGGGAGGACTAGTAGGTGTGTTCGAAAGGGTCTGAGTTTTTGTAAGATACTGCTTTATGAATCTCTCAACGATATGACTGGGGAAAAGGTTTTTACGTAAGATTAATAACAATTTCTTGATATCCTCATGGAAGCCTATCCATGTGTTGTTGATCTTGTACGTTCTGTCAACTAGAGTCCTGATTAAGCCAAGTTTGTAAGAGAATGGGGTAAAACTAAAATAATTAGTTAATAGACCGGTGAACGTTTTCTTACGATAGACCCTGGTAATAGGAGAAAGAGGTTGACTGTTGTCAATCAGAACATCCAAAAAGGGGATTTTTTTATCCATCTCTTTTTCCATGGTGAAACGTATATTGGGATGTCTATCGTTGATGTAGTCAAAAAACAAAGTAGCGTCATGTTCAGTGTCAAATAGACAAAAAGTATCGTCAACATACCGTCGATAAAGTAAAATACTGGAGGCCTTGTAGTTTTCCAACCAGATCCTTTCATGGTGACCCATGAAAAGATAAGCCAACACCGGGGCAAGGGGAGAGCCCATTGCCACCCCATCAATTTGATCAAAAAACGAACCCTTAAACAGGAAATGTGTTTGAGCAGTGGCAAAATTAAAAAGATTTCTGAGTTCAGTTTTAGTTAGCTGGAGATCAGGGTTGCCCTTGGAGATGTAGTCAACTGCCAGGTTGACACACTCCTCCAAGGGTATGTTTGTAAACAAACTTTCGACATCAAAGGAAACCATGAACTTTCCCGATAAAGGCAATTCATCTTGACATGCTAAAGTTCGGTTTGACACACTCCATATGTCCACCTAGTATTAGCAAAACTGATGTCTTCACTTGCTTTGAACTCATACATCGCACTATGGCAAAGAAACTCATTAATAAACAACACGATGCCAAACTGGTGGCTGACCTTTCTCATCTTGCACACTCCTACGTATCTGCACATCGACCAACGACTGCCGATCGTAAGAAATACCGAATCTTGAAGGACTTGAAGAAGATACACAACATCGTGATTTTAAAACCGGACAAGGGAAATGGTGTTGTGGTCCTGGACAGAATTGCATATGACAATGGTATTCTCAAGATCATCAATGACACTTCCAAATTTAGACCTATCACGGAAGACCCCACCTTGTCAAGAGAAGGTAGGCTACAACGTTACCTCAGGAAGCTTCTAAAGAATGGCCATTTGGATCGCTGTGTTTATGACAAAATCTATCCCTCTGGCTCTCAACCTGCTAGAATCTACGGCCTCCCCAAGATGCATAAGGCCCGTGAGCCGAACTCAACTCCTCCGTTCCGTCCTATAGTTTCTTCAATTGGAACATACAACTATGAGCTGGCTAAGTATTTATGCATTCTTTTGGAACCTCATATCCCATCTGAATATTGTGCTTTAGACACTTTTACTTTTGTTCGTGAAATCAATGAATTGCCTTTATCGGGAAAGTTCATGGTTTCCTTTGATGTCGAAAGTTTGTTTACAAACATACCCTTGGAGGAGTGTGTCAACCTGGCAGTTGACTACATCTCCAAGGGCAACCCTGATCTCCAGCTAACTAAAACTGAACTCAGAAATCTTTTTAATTTTGCCACTGCTCAAACACATTTCCTGTTTAAGGGTTCGTTTTTTGATCAAATTGATGGGGTGGCAATGGGCTCTCCCCTTGCCCCGGTGTTGGCTAATCTTTTCATGGGTCACCATGAAAGGATCTGGTTGGAAAACTACAAGGCCTCCAGTATTTTACTTTATCGACGGTATGTTGACGATACTTTTTGTCTATTTGACACTGAACATGACGCTACTTTGTTTTTTGACTACATCAACGATAGACATCCCAATATACGTTTCACCATGGAAAAAGAGATGGATAAAAAAATCCCCTTTTTGGATGTTCTGATTGACAACAGTCAACCTCTTTCTCCTATTACCAGGGTCTATCGTAAGAAAACGTTCACCGGTCTATTAACTAATTATTTTAGTTTTACCCCATTCTCTTACAAACTTGGCTTAATCAGGACTCTAGTTGACAGAACGTACAAGATCAACAACACATGGATAGGCTTCCATGAGGATATCAAGAAATTGTTATTAATCTTACGTAAAAACCTTTTCCCCAGTCATATCGTTGAGAGAGTCATCAAGCAGTATATTACAAAAACTCAGACCCTTTCGAACACACCTACTAGTCCTCCCTCTAATCCTACACATTTTTTCAAATTACCTTATGTTGGGCCCTTCTCTATTGTAGCACAAAACAGATTACGTAAATTACTTAAACGTTATTGTAACAATCTTGATGTTAAGCTAGCCTTTTCTTCCTTCAAGATCCGTAACATGTTTAGTGTGAAGGACCCTGTGCCTGTTGAACTCTGTTCGAATGTTGTCTACAAGTTTACCTGTGCAAGCTGTAATTCTTGCTATGTCGGCGAAACCAGCCGACACCTCTCGACACGCATTCGCGAACACTTAAACAGGGACAGGACCTCACATATCTTTAAACACCTTCAACAATCCGAGGCATGCCGTAACTCCTGCTCTGCGGAATGTTTTGAAGTTATAGACCGTGCGACCACAAAATTCCAGGTCAAGATAAAAGAGGCCTTACATATTTCCTGGGAGCAACCTTCTTTAAATAAGCAATTATATCACGTTAATTTAACTCTCTCGTTCTAATCAACATGTTCCATTGTACACTCTTTTTTGTTACCTTTGGCTATTTTGTTAGATTCCCAATTTATTTCACGTTGTTATTTATCTTTGTTTAGCATATTATAAATTCAAATGTAACTTCAAATTAATTCTACTTTCAACTGAAGATGGTCGTTGCACGACCGAAACATGTCTTTAATTTCAAATGTGTCGTCACTTTTATAAAAACAGTAATAATAACCAAAATCATACTTAACATGTCATAGCACCTCATATTGGGTACACTAGAAGGAAAACCTTTTAGTTGCAATTATATTTTGTTATAGTTGTTCCAAGCAAAATGCCAATTGTTTGCTTTCCTCCAAATTATAGAAATAAACATAGATTAGGTTAACTCTGAATAGCCAAAACAACAATATTCTAAGTTGAGAATTTGATTCAGAAGTCCAGCTTACTAGCAGGGAGAATTTTACTGTAACAAAATATTACTACAGCTAATAATACGCTTTCACCACATTGTAGTGGGTTAATGTGACAACAAAAAATACTTAATCAGGAATTGATTTTATCTTCCAACAATAAAACAGCAGGAGGATATAAAATTAGATATGTTCAAAGTTTAGAAAACTTGTTGAAGGTGATCATTCAGTGCCACCCTCCAAAACTTTTCACAAATTTCACTCACCGTCAATATAGCAATAATTTATTGATCAAGCCTAAGCCCTCGTTTCAGTGATTAGGCCTAAGCTCTCTCTGAAATTTTAGCTTTCATTTTATGGGTTAGGGTAACTGCACTAACCCATTGATTCATATATACTTAAGACTCATATGTAAAAAATATTTCAACATTAGATGCAATGAATTTTTAGCAATTGCTGTAAATAATAGTAATCATTCCTACCATTTCAAAGGATGAATAAACTAAAGTTGAATGCAGTAAGTGTAAGAAGTAAAAAAAGTGGTCCAATTTATTTAAGCTGTATTCAATTTCCATCCTTGCTTTAGTCCCTGGATAGTGTTAAACACTCTCATGGTGGTGAAGTGAACAAACTACCCCAAGGGGGATTCCCTTACAAAAATGACTGTTGTTCTTGTTGTTCCTTTTTGGAGAAAAAATTGTGGATTTGTACTGCTTATGATACTGAGACCAAACAGCTGGCAGAGTTGTTGCAGTACATTTAAGGCTATCAATCTGAAAAATGAATGGAACTGAAGAACAATTTGGTAAGCGAGCAAATAGCTTTTACTTATGAATTATAAAATGCCAGTCATTTCTCAATTTAGAACTGGTTCCTCTAAGGGGTCAGATTTCTTTAGCCTACATACACAAAACAAGATTCTGTTACCTTTAAGATTAGGGTTGTTTTTTTTTAAAAAAAGACCCCTCCTGAGCAAAATGCATCCTCATGTTGGGATTCTCATTGATTTAATGACTTTTATGATACTATGCAAAATTGTTCTACAATAATACTCAAACACCATAAAAAAAATTTTAACCTAACTTTTTTGCAAAGTTTACTCCTTGAACCACCAGCTTAAACTTTGATACTTTGTTCCAAAAGCCAAAGCGGTTGTATAGCAATGGTGGAGGTGATGATTAATCACTTTGTTATGGTTCAAATGAAGAAAAAGAAAGTCAAAGTAATGATCGCACTTTAATTAACGCTTTCACCCCTAAACCGGCCATACTTAATATTTTACTCTGTCTAAAGCCAGAGTATTTTGCTCTGTCTAACACCAGACGATTTTACTCGTCAATGGGGAACCCCATGAAGTCAACAGTCTTACAGTACTTCTCAACATAAAGAAAATGAATTCTGTGGACTTAAACATTCCCAAATAGAAATGGCGTATATTCCAAATATGGTTACGTAAACTCTTCAAGATTTAAATTACCTGCTTCAGGAACTTCGAATGAAAATTTTGAATATTTTTCCTGAACTCCTGCAACTATGTTCACTTTTTAATGGTTTGCCCTTTAAAAGTAACATTCAGAAATAATGCAAATACAACTGAGGCTGTTTTGCATTTTCTACAAGACAAGACAACAATATCCTTTATTCAAACACAATCAATATTAAAGCAATAATACATGCTTGTGGGGTCATGTGCTAACTATAATAAAGATACACTACAGGAAATAAAAGCTTAAACCTATGTGACAAACATAGGATATCTACACATAAGGGATAAGAAAAATAAATCAATTGCTATCCAAAGATCGTATTGCAAATACACCAAATGGTAACGGTTGATTGACAAGTTCCTTGTGCAAAATGGTAGAGCATGTTTGAAGTCCAGCAGGACCAAGATGAGAAGTTATGACAAAAATTAACTTTAAACATATTTTTTACCCAAGTTATTTTACTGCCATCAAATCCAATGAGACCTTATGCATGGGACACTGTTTCTAGCTGCAGCTCCAAATCACATAATATATTAATAAATTTTGCCATCTAAGAAAAAACCAAACATGTGGGGTGTAACCAAAAAAAGTCCAAGTAAAGCTTCCTTTCAGCCTTTTCAGGAACAACCATCCACTGTCAACCATACTTGACTCAAAACAGAATTTCCTTGATCCAACAACACATGACAGTCCCCTAAAACCAAAATTACATCATTAATGTTCCGGAAAACAATAGATTTCAAAAACGGTCACGAAACTGAATCTATAGATATCTATATACATCTGTACCTACAATTCTGTTCTTCCAAACATTATTTTAACTAACATGGATTTTGATTTTGATTTTAAACTCAAATTAATTGCAAATCCGACCGTCATTTGGAAACTACTTGAACGCAAGGATCGTTGAGTTGTGACTGCTAAAAAGTATAATAACTTAGACCTTCACCAGAAAAGGGTAAATGACCTTAAAAGCAGCTATTTAAAATATTTGATACTAGCTAGGGTTACGTTGCCAATGACACAATCACATTCAAAATCAAATTCACATCTGATCGAATCATTGATCATTAATGTAGAGGTGCCGATCGTAAGGTGTAACGCAGAAAAAAATAACCTTCACGTTGGACAATATTGCCATTTCCTTGCCACCTGGTACAAGCCAATTCACACATGAACGGAAACCTTGGGAATCCTCCTTTCTGCACATTACAGTAACTTTTTGTACCCGGTGGCAACAAACTTTCCACATTAAAAATTGCGTAAAAAACTCACCTGTTTCGCAGCTCTTATCCCACGAAATTTTCCAGGAGCAAATTTTCCGAGGATGCTGGTTGGATTGGACTTTCAAACGTTTTACACAACAAGTACGTTCTCTAAGAATACATTCCACTTGAAACTGGCGTTAAAACTAGCCTTGATCGCTCTAAAAAGAACGGAAACCAACAAGCTACCGATACTCAAACCGCAGCCATTTTTCTGTTCTTCTCGGGAGTGCTTTTTTCACGAGAGCCAATGATAGTCCCGGAAACGCGTCACGTGCCATATCGCGCGACTCATGCGCAGACATTTTTCGCCAGTGAAAAACACGGTGTGGCCCTCACGTCACGCATGCGCACAACCGTTTCACCTGGTTCACTGGCAGCCATGGACTGCTGTTTCGGCCTTGTTAGGACTCATCAACATGGCATAGCCAATTTACAACAGAACCGTTAAGGTTATATAGCGGTTACAAGGCCGTAAACTTAGTCATTGTTTCGTAATTTTTTTTTTAAAAAGCGTGATTCCAGTGTTGTCTTTAAAATGCGCTCATTATAAACATCTAAAATACCTACTAAGAGAATTTAACCATGGACATTGCCTCGGTCATATTTTTTTCCCGTTACGGCCCTGGGTTGAATAGTTGTAAATCATCCATGTCCTTAGGGCCCGCGATATTTTTGGTCAGTATCGAGCACAACATACGGTGGTTGACTCCTGTCCGGCAAAGACGCGTATCGTGGGCGATTGGCTCTTCTGCGCATTCTCAGAAGTATGAAACGATTGTGGTTGCCTTTTAGTTGTGTATAGCTTAAGACGGAGATGATACAAAACACCTTTTTTTCGATTTTAGAATCGTAATGACAAGGGATCCTGCCACTCGAATTCTGTCGATATCATCTCCTTGGGTTATTAGTATAGGTAATCACATGATTTCGAGTGCAATTTGGAATAAATAAGCAAGAGTAAATTTATTTGAAAGACGACCAAAATTTGTAGTCTTTGAAAAAAATAGCAAGTGCTTATTTTTTCCACATTGCACGAGAAATATCATGTGTTTAGCTATTAATAAATATACATGAAAAAATTCGAGATGGTTAAGCAGAAAAAACGCACGCGTATCACGCAATCAGGAAAAAAAATGAGCCATAAATTGCGCCATCCAGGGTATGCGCTTGATTTGAAAACAAAAGATTTGAATGGTCTTGACCAAACCCAATTGTTTATTAGCCAATCATAATTCAGAATGTCGACGTGTAATTTGCATCGGTATTACACTTTTTTTACACACTTGAACTGCACTGCTCTCAGCCAATGAGAATCGAGTGATTTTGTCATGTATATTATAAGGAATGTTACACGTTTTAACCTTCGAACATTTACACCACTATACCCCTTTAAAGATTTCAGTTATCTTTGTTCCCCTGCTACACAGTTCCAGCCTTGTTCTCTATTCCCCACCCCCAAATCCCAGATACTTGCAATAGCTAAACATGGTTAAATATTAAATATTTAATGACTGGTCCCGAGGAAAACAGTTAATTTTGTTTCCCGGGGAAAACATTGAAATTCGAGGGAAACAAAATGAAGTGTTTCCCGAGTGACTAGTCATTAAGTGATTTGTTATATAGCACAAAAAGAAAAACGTGCGATGGCAACAACAACGGCGGTCGTCGGTCAACATTCGCGGGTAACAGTGCACTGGTTACCCTCTGACGTCATAGATTTTGCACTGTTGCCCGCTCAGAGACTTTTGGCGGGATACAGTTTTATTGTTACATGTCATGTGACATGGAAGTAACCAATGAGAGCGCGCGCTCTTAGGGGAAAACATTCCGCTATGTAACAAAGTTGAATATTACCGTTTGTATTGTGCCGTGAAGTGCTCACTGTAACGACCATTTTTTCCATGGAATCATCCACTGGGATGTTGTACCGACTGTATGAAGCTTGACTGGCACTCCGTTTCTTCCTGTTTGACACGTTTGATCCAAAACTCACTACATTATCACCATCGAGCCCACTTCCTGTCAAAGTGTTCAGTTGTTCCAATTCCCAATCGTCTCTAAGAGCAATGGCTTGACCAGAAGTTGCCTCAGCGAGTTGGCGAAAAGCTGGATGAAGATCGCTGAGACCTCCATTGTTCAATGGGCTAGAACAATAGCCTAAATTACGTAAGAAATAAATAACAAGTGAACATGAATGAATGAATGAATGAATGAATGAATGAATGAATGAATGAATGAATGAATGAATGAATGAATGAATGAATGAATGAATGAATGAATGGATAAACAAACGAATGAACGAACGAATGGACGAATGAATGAATGAATGAATGAATGAATGGCAAAGTGAATGAGTGAGTGAGCTCTGGGTGAAGATTCCTCCGTTGTTGACTTGGTTAAAACAATAGCCTAAATTGGGTAGCAAAAAAATGAGCTGTGAATTGGTGAGTGGGTGAATGAATGAATGAAAGAAAGACATAACAAACTAATAGACAGCCTGGACAAACATTGTCTTAGCGCCTTTCTTCCGTTTAGTGTTTTAGCTTTTCTTCATTAATCAGAAGCAGCCTGTCACGTTCGAAGAGTGGGAGTTGGAACTACTCTTCGTGTAACGCTTACGAACATGTCACGCATTACCTGTAGTAAAGAAATTGATTGTCACACCATACTCGGAAGCACCGGCCAAAGCCATTACTTCCTCAATGTAATATTCCGTAGCATCCTTTGGGCCCGCATCGGTGAACACGTACATCGGGGAGCCCCATGCAGGGTCCTGATAAAGGGCCTCTAATATGCCTCTAAACGCGTACTCTGGACAGTCACCTCCCCCTCGGGCCTGCAGATTGTTGATGGCTTCCACAAACTCTACAGCTTCACTTTCATCACTGACAACTACCCAAGGGTCATCTGTGAACATTTAAATTTAAAAATGACATAGCGTTATCCTCTTTTAATGGACCTCTGTGGCTTGTACGTTTTGTTTTGTCACTTCAGACCACGTGATGTTTGTTCCCAAGGGAATTTTTGTTTTGTGTTTTCATAGGTTATGCATACACATGCAAGTGCAAAAGACGGCATTTGAAAGAAACTGTTCCCTAGAGTAACATCACAAAACGTACAAGCTAAAGGGCTCCATTTGGCGCAGTTTGGATTCCTTTGAAGTCAGCCTAAAGATTATGAAAAGCCACGAAGCATAAAGAAAGCTTTTTGACAAAAAAACCAAGTGAATTCCTAGACTATATACTGTACAGCTACTTTCGAGTAATATGAGCGAGCAGGGTATCATTTGTGGGTTGACGCCGAGTCGGACATCGAACCCGGGCCAAATTAGTTAGAGCTAGTGATTACACCACTGTGCGAGCAATGCTCTCATAACTCAAGTTTCATTTTTCTGAATCCTCGCCATCAAAGTGTTGGCCCGATGATGAAAACTTTAAACAACCTCCGCAGGTTTGACTACACTTAACATCCGCATATACGAACCTCGAACTTTCCAAGTTGTAAAAATGGTATTTACAGAAGTTCAAGGCTATCCGTAGTAGGTTCTTAATTTCGTTTTTCAGATATAAGCAGCTAAAGCCAAAATATGGGGTGTTTTTGCAGGGCTTCCTAGTTCCCCCGGTAACGTCACAAATTTAAAATGACTGAATCTTTTTCAGCAATAATCAGGTGCTTGATATGGTACCATAACATTGCTTTTAAGTAATAAAGTGTTGCAGTGTCAATCCTTCTAATAAGAACGTTTCTTTCAAGTGTTGAAACTGGTTTCAGCCACCTTCAATTGGTTATTTCCGCGAAAGATATCTACTCTATGATTTCCTCTGATGAGGACGCTGATTCCATTATATTTCATAACCACAAGAAATAAGTTTTGAACAAGACCTGTGCAGTTTGCAATTTGTTCACTTCCCCTGAAATTTCAATGTCAATTTCTAAAATAAGAAGCTGGCTCTTATCTAAAATGAAATTTGTAAAAGCCTAACAGGTTCTTAAATTCTAGGTTCTTATATGCGGGTGTTTCCTGCATTTATGGTCCCTTACCACATGTAAAGGCGCCTTTACACGACAGAGGAAAAATAGCACGGGTCCGATAAAAATTAAGGGGAACGGTTCCAATCATTTTTGTAAAGAAACAGTGAACTTTTATCCGTTCCGCTACGGGACCATAGGCGCCTATGGTGCCTGTGGTGTCTGCGGTGTAAACGTGCCTTAAATCGAGTAAAGCACCCACCGGGATAAGGGTCATTAAAAGGAGATAGGATGTACGAGACGATAGGATTATCTCGAGGGTAATTTATGATGTCAATTGCAATGCTTTTAGCAGCAGCGATCTCTCCTCTCATGCTTCCTGTATCGTCCATGACAAACATCAACGATACATCGCCTTGAACCGCCATGAAACTATCGAACGTAGTGCTGCCCACTCGCTGGCGAAGTCCATTCAGAAAGTTGCTCCCGCCTCGCTGTGAATTTCTCTTTCCTCGGCGCTTAGCCTCTGGTTTCGCGCTCAGTATATACATTATCTGTCCAAGGACCTACAGCAGGGAAACAAATCGTCACAGGAAAGTCGTTTGTCGGGGAGTTGGCCACCAATAGACAATTTTGATTGTGGCGTCAAAAGAAAATACTATTTTATCTTTTCAAAAATTTTCAAAAAAATATTTAAGAGGTTTTAGCCACGCAACAATGGGCAAAATGTAAAAGAATGTGTAAACCAAATTTCAGACTAGTAAGTCTACTTATCAGGAATACGAAAGAAAAATAAATCTGACGCCATTTATGAAAGTGGTCAGTTTGTTATTACAGTTGATGGAGTACCATGGGGTTCGCACATGCGTACATTAATGTGCACAAAAAAGTCTTTATTCTGGAGTGCTACCATTCTCGTCTCCAAATCTCTCCGTTTCTCTTGTGCTAAATCCATTGACACTTAAATAAAGTTCTTATTAACACGCTTGCTTAGCCCTCACGCGTTCCTGCCATGTGGGCAGGAAGTAAAATAGAAAGCGTACTGCTTGTCATTTTAATTCGTTCTGCGCATACATTTTTTTTTATCAGCAAACGAAAAAAACTTTTAGGTTCCATGTGATGACGTCACGTGAAAAGAACAAGAATAAGAACCCTCCGTTTCGCCGACCACTTGACCAAAAGAAAAGGAGGGATCTGGAGAGGGACAAGAATGGACCCAACTTTCTTTTACACGTTTTGCGCGTGTATTTTGACACGCGGCGTTATTTCGCGTCACGCACAGCGGATTCAGCGAAAAGTCATCTTTTACCGCGATGATTCTGGACCAACATGACAATTTGTCCAAATTGGGTAAAAATCTAGAATTATCTTAGACCAGTGAAATTGCAAAGCGAATGAATACACATCGAATCGGAGTGTCTCAGTGACAAATGAGGTGGATTAACTGCAAGGTAAGCGTCTGTCATTTGACAAAATGCTATTGGGTTAAATTACGTCGATTTCCGGTCATTGATCCTTCTTCAGATTTTTGGCAAAGAAAGTTCCGGAAAAAAATAGCCAAATAAAAGTTAATGCAACTGCGAATCCCTGTTATAATACGGGGGAAATAATGTCCCCAAACGAATGATGGCGGAAAGACCGCTAACAGAATGCAGTCACGTTTTTTAATCACAGCCAAAATCAGCCAAAATTTTCAAGTTCAAGAAGGAACGATTGC
>NC_090889.1:21131782-21176782 GCF_036669925.1 Montipora capricornis
CAACCAATCGATGTTCAAAGGGCTCCCTCAGATCTGAAATTAATGTGAAAGGCACAAGCGGCATTTCACACCCCTGGAAAGAGGCTTGACCAATCAGAACTTACAAAAAAAGCTCAGATAAACCCGTAAGTATACGATTTCGAAGCACGTAAACGTGCAGTCGGTGCTACGCGAGCGAAAACTCAGGGCTTCGGATGATACGTTTATGAGAAGAGAAGGGTTCATTTCAATCCGTGAAATCATATAAGTTGGAGACTCGTTTTCAAAGCGAGGCAAAAGCCACTTCAATGATAGAATTTAACGATCACTGGATTCCACCTCTCTCCCCACCCCCCACCCCCCCAACCCGGGCACAAAACTGACGTGTTTCCGTAATGAACGTACAATGATTTTCAATTACCAACGGACTGCTCACGCCGTAAAACAAAGGTGATCTAAATTTCCAGGACCCTGGTAAAATAATTTTCTCTTTTTCTTCATAAAGTAACATATTTCTAATTTATGCCGGAAAGGAACTAGGGTCGAACTAATGTACGTAGTCACATTCTACATACCATAACGACCTCTGACTGCTTCCGTTTCATCAAATCCTTTCGTTTCCTTAGATTTGCCTCCTAAAAATCAACACTTACAAACTCAATTTGGACATTCCACTACACGAAAGTGCTTCTTTTATAAGATCCAGAAATTTTGCTACCATGGCAACGTGACGTAAGCACTTCACCACATGAACTTCTCTTGAAAGGTGTGTAATGTACAAGCGTCCTCTGCGCTGATATTGAAAACTTAGTGTTGTGACAAAAAGAAGTGAAGGAACCCTTATTTGTAGAGAGGAAAGTGAGAGGGTACAACGGGAAAATATTTGGCCCGAGGTCATGGCGTGCAACGAAATCCTCTAACATCGCATCGCACAGAGGAGTACGTGTTCCTAACGGACCGTATGGCCGTATTACAATGAAAGCTCTCGCAGGGCCGTACAGACTATATGACAATAAAGAAATATGTACTTCCCGCAGTTAGCAGAAGCTAGTCGAAGCGAAGAGTGTTTACACATATATTTTAAATAAGTAAACGATTTACAAGAACAAGAGATTTAAATTCTTCATCGGTCACAAGTACAAATGCAACAAACCGAGGTCTTATAATTTTACTATTAGATTGAGCAAATCGATGAAGTCATCAAATGGAGAAGGGGATCGTGTATATTAACTGTAATCAGGGCTTTAGAGTTACGGCGAATTTTTTGCCACTAACCACAGTCTTGAACACTCTCTTAATACGTGTATTTGAATGGTAAATCTCAGGTAGTAGGGCTGGCTTCTACAGTAACTTATTCCAGTGTTTTATGTGCTACTATGTAGGCTTTAGTACATTTAATATTCTGGCATTATTTTCAGCGTTTTATCAAAGCAAAAGGATAAACAAATGATGGGAACATTATTGTCAAACAAGTATTTACAAATTATGATAAAAACATTTTTACAAAAACTTACTTATGCTGATGCTGTGAAACACTCTGAAAATGCTCTGAAATGCAGGACTATTACCGTGATCATAAACAATGCTGACAGGGTGGTAGGTCTGTGGTGGGTAATTCCTGACAGATCACTGAGTTTGGGATCTGAGACACAAAAACCTGTTTTTGGTTTTTTTGGTCTATTACTTCGAGTATCATTGTTAAGCAAATCAGAAAGAGGTACAAGCATCATAGTGAAACAAATAAATAAACAAATAAGCACAATGTGCTCAAGCCTGGTCTTACTCCAGGACTCGGCCTTAGGCTTTTAGAGATGGTGCAAAAAAAAGTGGTTTTCCAAATTATGCTCGTTTTTACAAATTATGCCAATTTTTCTTAAGATTATTCCTTTTGCAAAGTGAGGGAAACAAGTTCAAAGAATGTAACACGATCGTGTAGCAACACTTTTTTGGTGTCACAAGCTCCTCCGCTATTGTATTTTGATTTCTTTGCCTTCTAAGGACGGTGCCTACTAATTCAGGTATTTTTGTGCGGTGTATGAACATACAGGAAAAGCAGATCTTAACAAGCGTTATCGGAAATACAAAAAGAAAATTGTGGGAAACTACGCATTTTTCAAAGATAATTAATCAACAATATTCATGTAAAAAGCTATGGCGTTCTTTTTTACATGGTTACTCCCGACTTTAATTTCCTTTTGGATACCAAGAACACAAGCTAAATTCAGCTTTCTCCGTATAGTGTTAAACCTGTATTACTGAGCACAACCCATAGTGTCTCGAGATGTGCAGAACGTATGCGCAATAACAATAGTAGGCACCGTCCTTAAGGGGGGTCCTTCTTAACTGTAGACCCTGTTGCTATGTAAACTTCCATCGGCCATTTCTCAAGTTCTAGAACGGAAATAGACAACCCGCTTGGACATATGTGGTTAACAGGCCTTATTCACGATAGCCGCCATGTTGGTTTTCAAATTGTCATGCAAATTAGCCATGTGTTATGTTGGGGGGCAAACATTGGAAAAAAGGTAAATTGCGGAAAATCGGCTCGTCGAGATATTGAAATAACATTGCAAAATGTCCATTTTAGTATTTAGAATTAAGTACCTTTTATAATGATTTTATATCTTTTGATTGCCTTTGACATTTTGACTTTCTACTTCGTTATCTGCTAATTTTTCACTAAAAAAAACGCCGAAGTAACTTGTGTAATGATTGTATTTTACCGCTTGGGTGATAAACATTCAATGAACGTGAAACAAATCATTTGTGTGGCTAACATATTCGTTAAAACCTCTCGAACTTATGTTGTTTGCCCCCTCAGAAGTGTGTAGCTAGTTTGCATGATAATAGCAAATCCAACATGGCGGCCATCGTGAATAAGGTCTATTGGTGAACACTCTCAGTTAATGGAGGTTGACCATATTTGGCGAAGTCACGTGACCACGCGAATTTTCTTCGAAACAGTTATTCACGTGATAAAATATGGTAGTTACAACTACCGGTAATTTGAATTCAAATACTAAATCGGTAACGGAAAAATAACGGATCGAAACAAAAGAGACTGTAAATAATAAACAGCAATCTAATATGTCTCTTCGCGGCTATTTAGGCAGTTGGGGTAAATTGTCCTCCTTTTGAAATTGAAAAAGCTTCCTTGGTCTTATGGCAGAGCCTCAATACGTAAGGCCGGGGGAGCTTTTTTTAAAAAATAAAATGAATGAAATGGAGAGATGTGTTTTTTTTTTTCCGATGATGACTCAGGGATATTCGAAAACCTCCGAGTGCTCCTTTGTAGCCGAATCGAACCCACGACCTTCCGATTGCGGTTCAGATGCTCTGCCACTAAACTATGGGCGACTCGAGGGAGCTTCTAGGCTCAGATAACGGTTGTCCTGCTACGAAGCTAGGAATAAAATTGTCGGAATGGTGCATTCTCCACAGCTATTGTAATGAAAGAAAAGGAAATTGCTTACCCTGGAGAATGTCATGAAGGGATGTATTTTTTTTCCAGATGGTGCCTTGAGGATGCCTAAGATGAAATCGTTTATGCAGATTTCGATGTTCTCAGACCATGTAGGCAGTGCATATGTAGTGCCAGGGCATAATCGGCGATAACAAATGCACTTCCAATTTTCAGCTTCACCACGCAAGAGAGGTGTATCATTAGGTTTATTTTGGAGGTCCTGGCCGCACACCGTCGTAAAATTACAAGCGTGTCGGAATATTGGATAAAGCCACAACTGGTCGTAGAAGATCGTGGATTCGCCAATTATCCCCGAGCTACCATCTGTAATGTTTACTGACCAGCGGTTTCAGATAGGGCTATGTTTCAGTATCCGGTAGTTTTACATAACACATGTAAGAACGGAGTGTGTAGTTTTTGTGATTAAAGATATCGTTGTTTTGTTGGACTTTACTTGTCATTCTTCGACGTGTGGACGTCATACCGTCTATGAACAAGAGCCCATGAGTAGGAGCTTGGTTCTACCATACACGCCCCATTAATCAACCTTTGCGCACATCTCTGCACTCCCCGTCCCCCTCCCCTCGCTCGCTTTGTCGACCCTCAACCCAGCCCAGGCCTAGCCGCGCGAATCCAAGATGGCGACCTCACTACGAATTCCGGTTTTTTCGACCATCCAACGGCCTGCGTGCAGGCTATCCCTTTCTACGATTTGTATATTTTAGCTCTGTAATTGAGCAATTTTTTTTGCAATGAGTTTTAATAAACGGTCTATTATTATGAGTTGCTGTATTGTAAGTGATGGTCCCCTGCTGAAGGATTAGTTCTAAAAATAGAAAAACTACGCGCAAGGTTGACTCAGGGATATCTAGGTGATCTGGTGACGTAATTTGGAAGACTGGGAAGAAATATTTTAACGCCGCAACCGCGCGTGGCTTTAGGTGTTGTTTCCAAACTCCCTGCAGTATTTCCATCGCCAAAACTCAACAGATCATTCCGTGTCTACCACATTTTCTTTTACTGAATGAATATTCAAGTAGACCCGACGAGCTCTGACCTCGCCTCTGCCACGTTGAATTAAAAAATAAGGCCGCGCGTGGTTGTGGGATACGGCGTTAAATTTTTCTCCCCAGTCCTCCGAATTACGTCACCAGATCACCTGGATAGTGCTTAGGAAGGCTCCTATTCATGAGTTCCTGCCATAACTAGCTGCCGAGTGCCGGGAGGCGGTTCCACTATAGAACACCAATTAGGATTTGTACAGAAACAGCCACTTTTGTCAACTTTTTCTTTAGATTTTTGTTGTTCTAGGTAAATGGATAGAAAGCATCACACAGAAATGTCCTCTTGATGTTTGGCTAGGCACTCATTAATTCCCAGAGCTACTCATTTTCAGTTGGAATCGCATGAAATTCACCGATACATATAGATGTCTCAACATGGCGCCCAAAAGGTGAACTTGAATGGCGCCGACCGACACCCGCGTGAACGCAATAGATCCCCTGATTCTGAATAAATTGTATGATAATTTACCCGTGTGCGAAAGAGCGTATGGGCGCGTCATTCTACGGTAATGAGCCATCGAATGCACTTGTCATCAATTCTCAGTCAGGAAGCTTTATGTTTTGGGTGGATATACAATACGATACTAACTATATTTAGGTCCAAAACACTTATCCCTGCTGATAAATGTCATTAGTCTATGCCAATTTTAGCAACATAGCGCATTACTACATTCCATACAAACGGCAGATGTTCAAGAAGGCTGGAAAATTGTAGCAATATGGCGACAATGGAATGCCTCTGAAAGTAGTCTGGAACTCTTATGAATCAATTTTAACGTTAAAGCAGAAAACCTACAGCAGAATAAGAGAGTTTTTCCGAGCCACTTCAGCAGAGTTTTTATCTGCCACAGACAGTTTGTATATGATTTGCGGTTTTCCTGCAATCTTAAACTTCTGACCACGAAAAAGGTTAATTGGCGAAGAATGAAAACCAGGGATGAATTTTTGTAGGTAAAGGACACCGAATTTCCGCTCCAAACTTACACAAAATACTTTGTTTACAGTTTGGTTAAGCACGTCGCGTTGCGTCTCGGTAAAGTAAACTGACGCGTCAAAAATTCACTTACAAAGCAAGTATGTCATGGCCACTCATGCCTAAGTTGAACGCGTATACCATTAATATGGCCTAAGTTGGGCTTCATTTGATTAACAAGCTTTTTTCCTAGGTTTAAAACGGGCTGGGAATGTAAAAGCGGGGGTTTAAGCTACAACAACGGATTTCGCCAACATCCTGAAACAGGTTCAAGTTGAACAATGCCAGTGGGAGAAGCGCATGTGTTGTACGGAGATAAAGAAATCCTCCGGGTTATACAATTCCACGTTCAAGTTCAAGTTTGTTTAAATTTAAAAAAAATACATGTAATTCACATTTTTGAAATATACAGTTGACGTGTGAAGCGAAAGCTAAATCAGGTGTGCAGTGCAACAGAGTAATAAATACAATAATGTTCTTTTTCGGAAACGTTCAAGACAGGCTTTGTTCATCGTCCAATATACAGGATAAGTTGGATTGTTTGCCCAGCAAAAAAAGGGCGGTGTGAAGCAGCTAAGCCTAAAACCTGGAAATATTGAGAGATGAAAATGTCTAGTGGCGCTTTGCCAAAAAAAAAAAAAAAAAAACCAAGGCATTGCTAGAATACTATAGGTCTTCCCTCAAATATGTTAAGATGTGAGGACAGGCGGCCAACTTTTGAAAAAAAAATTATATCATTAACAGCAATGACAGCGGCAAGTGCGTAAGCTTGCCTCCAACAGGCCACGCCCTTGACATGTGCCATTTGTTGAGAATTAGAAGGCGATCTTACTAGAAAGGGCCGGTTAAAATATGTGGCAATGCAAACGCAACAATCACAAAATTGTTTTCATCAGGCAACTGCAAACTTCTTCAATACTTAGTTGTTCAATATTTGTTACCTCTGTCTCGTCGGAAAAACACGTGCTTCATAGCGAGGTCTGGCAACTGCAACTGCGTTCACAAACTCTTGTGAACATTGCATAATCTGCGCGCATTCCAAAGACATCGGCTTTCTCCTGAAAAAGTGACAACATTTTTCAGAAAACCGAGAAGTTTGACCCCAAGCCTCGATAGAAACGGGCGTCTTATGTGTAAATTTAAATTTAAAGAAAGGAAATCTTTGCTAAGGGATGATGAGATACATCATTAGTGATACCCAACTTGACCAATTGTTTGTAATGAGAAACAGTTGGTAAGGTCTCCAGTAAATGAAATTGCGACAAAGCTGTATTTGTAAATAGCTTTTGTAGAAGAGAGGAAGTAGCGAAAGCGAATCAGTCAATTTCTTTCAACTGTAGCATAATTTCGAGCGATTCCAATGTTCACATCTGTTTTCTCCTCCGACTTCTCTTGAATATACCCACACACATTTGATGTTCAATACGTTATTAAAAGTACGATAAAGGTGGAAGTTTAGTCCTACATCGTTGCATTTTCAGAGTTGAAAATTAAATTTCCATAAATGATTTTTCCTACTTCACTTTTATGATCCCTGACGATGGCTTGGCTCAATAATCATCTCGTCCAGCTGCGCTCCAATTTTTCAATCGTATGGTCCAATCTTGCAGGAAGATGCTAAGGTTAAAATAAAAACAAAGTGAAGCGGATTTCAATATCCTTATAAAAACATATTTAAATGCTGCCTTGTTACTATAATCGTCCAATGTTAGATGTGCTATGCATGAAAAATACTTCATCACGATTTTGTTTGTGATTTTGAGTAAGTTCATGCTAGTTCAAAATGGACCGAATGACTCAACCTCAATTCATGACCCAAATGCGTATTCTTTTTCTACTTGAACGTCCCCATTTCACGGAGATTGATGATAAGTAGTCATTTTTCGTTCTTTTAAATACCTTACAATGACCGCATCTGTTATTTTCTATTTCAGGATGTTTCAAATGCGAATTTCAGTTGACAGTCCCCAATGTAGCGCTCCAGCGCTGGAACCACTCCGTGGCACCCAACGATAGTCTCCGGTGAAAAGTGTGTTCGAGAGTATCAAACTGTTGTAAGAATTTTGGTTCTATGTTGCCAAAAAGCTATAGATTTCTTTACTAAAACATTGCCTAAAAGATTCGCAACCAGGGAAAAGTAGTCCCTCATGCTTTCGGAAGGGATATTTTTGCAACTTTTGGCACTTAAAAAGTTCACCTTGCAGTTTCGGATGTGCAAATGGTTTGCTGGGAAGTTCTTAGAAGGTAAAGTTCGGCTAGCTATTTCTGAAATAAAGATATCATTCCCTAAAATTTTCGGACAGTTCAATTTTCAGCTAAGTTATCCGAACAGATCAAATTCTTCTAGGTGATAAAAACATCTCTTTAGACAGTCTTTAAGCATTACAAAGAGCCTAGAAACCTCTCTCGAGGCTTTTCGCTTAATTTGCTTGTTGTGTGCCCTTGACGACTAGGTACTTAAATAAACTTCCTTTCCTTTCTTTTCCTCAGAGGGATTAGCGGCCGTTGTCTAACTGGACAGCTTGCTTGCGTTGAATTGAAACATTCAAAGGAACCGGTGACAACCAAAAACACAGGAGACCACAACAGATCAAAAATCGGGAGAACAAGAAGCTATCAGTAAGTGGCAATTGGTTTCTATAATTATACAGTCGAGAATTTTCTCCATTTTGTTATATAAAAAGCAATTTAAGTGCACGGTCGGTTAATTCTTTTCAAGTAAGGGTAACCTGCTACAAACATAAAAGAGGAAGTTAGAAGTCATCGGAACATCAAATTAAGAAAAAACACTCAAACGCATGGAGCAAAATACGTCCGGGTTACTGACTTCAATACAATCACATTGATAGCAATTTTTAATGGCAAAACGAATCGAAAACAAAACTCCTTAAATATGTGAAATTATCCAGAGCTTTCACCGGCAGATACAGTTCAATTCTTCCATGTCAGCGCAAGCTCGACAACCTTGCATTTCCAAGCTCCTTGTTATTCTCCCTGTTGTTCTGTGCAGAATGCTACCCCTGAAACAAAGTTTGCTCGCAATAAATATGATTGTTCCTAACATCATTGTTGTTGTAAATGGTTTGAACCCAGGAGTCATATCATAAAGTAAAGTACGATCGTCCGGGTGATCGTACTTTACCCCCGGACGATCGTACTTTACTTTATGATCATTGTTGTTGTTGTTGTTGCTGCTGAGTTCTCGAAGGAGTCATTTAGTAAATCCCATGGCGGGGTGTTGACTAATCCTAAGCATCTCGAGCTGTCAAGGGTATTCCCATTGATTTTGACATCACAAGCTCATGATTTATAACCTGTATAGTAAATGCTTTTGAGGTCTCCCAATTAAAGACCTAATTACTAACAGCGAGTGGCCCTAGAAATGTTGAAATTTCTAAGCTTAAAGTGACTACAAACGAGGAGAAGCGGTATTTTAAGAAATATATGAGTTGCTTTTTTTAATCAAAATGTGATGATATTTCTACTGAAAAGTATTTGAAGATATCTATTTCAGAAAATTTGCTCCGTAGTACAGTCCTTAGACAAGCAGAAAAGAAAGAGAACTCACGTCTTCCAATCCAAAAATTCCATTAAACTGATTTAAGCCGTACATATTTCCACAGACAAATGCATGCAATTTAAAATAGAAAGCCGAGAAATTCACAATTGCTTAGCTAGGCGCTTTCCTTTTGTGAGAACTGCCCGGCCAGACCCGTCAGTTTGCAAAAAAAAAAAAAAAAAAAAAAAAAAAGGAACAATTTGAAGGAAAACTTGTATGATAATCCGCCTCGCATTATTCTAGAGGAGGCCTGTGTACCGTCCTCGAAGTGTGTTAATTTGAAGGAGATAAATAGTCTTTCCAAATGCCCAGTCTGGCCGGTCAGTTCTGAGAAATGGAAAGCACTCTAGATTCATTCAATTGTTTATTCTCCACTGAGTAAAGATCATATCATCATCATCATCATATATCTTTATTTACCCTCGGATTTTTAGAGTAGCTTGGTGTAGCTAATATCTCCGAGCATTTACCATCCCAACCATGATACATCACAGAAGACAGACCGCAACACCGGGAACTACATGCCCTATCACTCGAAGCTGTTGTCATATGTCCGTGAAGCTTTGCTTGTGTTGAATAATTGACTGCGATCTGGGAAGACCTTAGTCTCAACTGGAAGGTTAAGAAGCTGACGATTTGAAGAAAACTAGGTTTAGCTATCCAAGTATCGATCGAGAGCGAAAACACTGACTCATAGCGTTTGATCTGATGCAAAAAATCGGTACCATGATTTGGCATTGTTCGAATGTTAAGCGTGCTGTTTGCGAAAACAGTTGAGATGGGTATAGGTGAGGCGTCGAATCGAAAAGAGGGGATGAATTTACCGTGACGAAAATTCAGATTTTTAACCGAATGTTTTCAGCGCAGGTTATGACAAACCGATTTTCTAACGTCTATAACTTTAATAATTTAACTTAACGAAATACTTCCTGATAGGGAAATCTGAAATCAGCCTCTTAAGGTTTCAATCTTTGGACGTTATCCGGCTACGTAGGAACACAGTATGGTTTCAGGTAGCACCATTGACAACAGAATCACAACTTAAATTTGTGGCCTGATCTATTTAGATTATGAGCTTTCATCAAAGTCAAATTCATTAAAGCGGCGTGGCTTTGTTTGTCGTGTAGACAACTTAAGTTCCTGTACATGAACTTTCTTTAGCATGGAGCGAGTTTTATCGCAATATACACTGAGTAGCAATGCGGATTAACAATGCTGTACGTGTTTATCCTCATCACTTAATTGAAATTCTTTATTCCCCTATGGTCGAGAGCATCTGATATTAATAGCAAAAAGGTAGCCTCTGTTAACAGCCTAAACCACTAAAAATAGCAAGGACGCGCAGCGTGTTATCAAGTCTGTCAAGTATTTTGTGAATGTTGTAGGATTTTCACATGCGACATTCTTTCTTTTGCTACCCTAATCATACTTTCTTACTTTAACTTATTCACTTGGATCAGACACCCAGAAATAAAACTTGAATTTAGCCTGAAAATGTGGTCAGTCTTGCTGGAGCACAGGAGAACATATCAGAGTGCACCGCTCTAGTTTTGGGTGTATCCAGAGATGGGAATTCTCCGAATATCTTCCTCTCGTTGCGTTGTTTCCCATTACGAGAAAAATGTTCTTTACAAAACCGTAACTCCATTGATTCTCTTTATTCCAAACCAAGTCAGAAATAAACAAAATAGTTTCCTTGATTAAGCTTTGTTAGATCATTAGTAGAACTTCATAGCACCTTGCCACCGCCAGAGTAGTCTCGTCTTGCATCATGGCATAGAAATCTTTGCTTTTCGTGATAGAGTCGCAAGTTGGGTGCTGACTATTTGGCCATGAAATTCATTGGCATATGGTCTTCAAGATATGCATAAATTTAGTTGCTACTTCGAAAGAATCCATTATAAAGTGAAGACGCAAGTCTACGGAAAGATAAAGTTAAGATTTCCAGTCAATTCCATGGAAGACTCGACTGAGTCGGAATTTGAATTGCATGGCATCGGACGTTGCTGGAACTTTCACAGTGTGGCGATAAAAAAAAAAGACTACATAATTGAACCATACTGACACTTGCCAGAATTTAAGGTTGGAAGTTTGTGGAGATATGAAGAGCGAGTCGTACTGTTACAAACACGACATTGCGCAACCCTGTGAGCAGGAAGGAGGAAACCTGATTGAGTTAAGTCATTCTCAATAAAGTTAGTTTCCTAAATGTGCTCATTTGTCTAGGTCATAAGCATCCAAATCATACTCAAGATTCCTTAAAAATTATCTTTTAATAAACATACTTCCATGTTCTTCATTTGTTAATTGTGTTTCTTTACCTCACTGATGCGAGCAGAATCTATTGACAATTGTTGAAAGCGGTGTCGTTAGATACGTCATGAACTTGGCTTCAAACCGAGCAGTGCAGTTTTGATGCCTTAAATTTCTTCTTTTCTTATGCTAAAGCGGTACTCAGTCATGACTGCAAAAAGTTTGTAATTAAGTCGGATGCTTTGCACGATCCGGATCGATTTTTTTGGGATAAGCATCAGTTGTTGTTGCTTGTTTGCTTTTTCTTTTAGCGGACTTACTGCCAGATCACGGCAGTTGGCAAGTTGTAAATGTAATCTTTCCATACAGTACTACGGTGCAACCATTTTTCATATCTTTGCTTTACTCAGGCGTTAGGGGAAACCAAGACTAGCAAGGCTACTGTTCGCGGAGAGATTCTCTTTTCTACTGATTCGAGACGAAATCTTCTCATAGTTTGCTGATCAGTGCATACCATCATCTTTAGTTGTGCAGTGAATTGTTTGCGTTTAGTTCAGTTTCACCGAATTCAATTCACCATGAGAAATATAAACTTTATATGCTTCCATACACAACATCTAATAATTCAGTCCCATTTATCACGAGAACAAACTGACTGGCCAGACATTTTTGAATGAAGGACAAGAAGTCTTGCCTACCTCCTTCCTTCAGGTACACATAGGTCCGTCTGTCAAAACTCGTTTAGTCTGGCTCTCTTTGCTATACCCTCCTGCTTGCAGAGTGCTTCGATGTTTCCTAAATACTCAGGAAAGTACTTTTCCTCTTTAGAGAGTATCTTGATAGATGCTGGGCTAACATATCTCGAGTGTTTTTTTTTACCTTTTGATTAAAGCGGTCGCCGATTACTTCAATTCTATTTAGTTCTTCGAAGGACGCATTCCAGAATGACGAAGTAAAGCCATGTTATTTAAGCCATTTCGATCTGGAAAATAACGGAATTTCGTCACCGAAGTTTCGAAAGAGAGGCATTTCCTTTCACGGTTATTTTTCCGTGAAAGACAAGGTTATCAAGATTGCGTGAAACCAGAGATTACACATAAGAGGATTTTCAACTAGAAAAATTCGTGAAATGTCAGGCGGAGTCACTATACAAGAGTTAAAAAAATGGCTCATCTGCCACTAGGAACAGTAAAAGGTTTGTTACTCCGGTTTGAAAGTCAATGAATGCAACTTGAAAAGGTAAGATTAAACAAGGGTGTTGAATTGTAACTCCCCATTTGTTGCAGTATTGATTAACACTTTAGAATGGAATGAAGCGATGTCTGATCATCACCCTGGCCGCAATGTGATGCTCAACTTGCATTCAGTATAAGGAAGTTCAATTTTTGCCTCCACTTCTTTTTTTTGTGAACCTTTCATTAGAAGCATTTCCAGTTAGGCAATCACTGTACATCAGCTCAGTCCCAGTTAAAGTTTTTCTAAGACCGTAGAACAAAGTTGAAAATTCGAGAATGTTGTGGACGGTTTTTTGTTTAAGATCTTCACCGCAATATGACAATTATTTAAAAAAATACAACCACACGGTTGTATTTTTTAAATTATTAGTAACACTTGTGCTATCCAGACCAATATGAAAATTCAAATTAAGAAAAGCCAGGAGAAAACGGACACTGCTTTAAACAATAAGTTATGAGGAAATCGTTCTTGGATGTACTTTTCCCTTTTTCAGGCCGGATATAATAACCAGACACAGACTCTTTGATAACGGTGGATGCCCGAGACATAGTATGATGAACTTCTCTACCTACAATAGCTATAACCTGCCAATGGAGCACGTTCTTCAGTCAAGAAATATGGTCAGCTTTTTGTCCTGATGTACTTGCCCGGTGTTGCAATCTTCCTCTCAAATAATTTTAATGTTAAAACTACCAACTGGATCTAAGATTTTAAGCTACATGTACACAGTTGTTCTCAAACTTTTCCGGCCTCAATCCAATAGAGAACTTTCTAAAAAATAAATTGTTTTAATAATTGTTGTTGTTGCATTAAAGATTGAAAGATAAGAAATGTAAATCTTGTATCTTGACTCAACGTTCCGGGCAAAACATGAATATACCATAAAGCCAAATATATTATGTAATTTTGCTTTGTTGGCAACGTTTTGAGGTTTGTTTGCTGTTTTGTTTTCGTGATAAACCGAAGATAGCGATGGCAATCTGAGGACGCAGCCAACAGCAACAAAAGCTCCCTGAATTTTCTAATCTCGATTTTAACAGCAACGAGCTCCTTCGCCAAAATTTTGCACAATCTCGTCTCTTTGGCCAAACACTTTCAGTGCATTGTTGTCCAAAGGTCACTTCTCGAGCTCATCATCGACCGGGATCAGTAACTGAGATGCGCAGTGTCGTCTACGCATCCGACGTCATCAAAGGAGTTTTTTGCATAGGACAACTATGCAAAATTCAAGTGAAAGGTAATAAAGACAAAAAAGGAATGGTGTATGGCCACGGTCTTTGAAAATTTATATTGATTCAAACACTTTCTGAAAAGATAGGAGTCTCATAACACTGATTTCGACGGAAAGCACTTTTTAGTGGTATTATTCAATTCACTTGTGTTGACCCCTTGAGATTTCTGAAAATTGAAAAGAAAGGGGTGAATATGCACCCAGCTAAGTGCTACTAAGGCACCGGTCATTCTTCTCCACTGAAGAGTGAACTCCCCGGATACGAAAACAGGAGTTTTTTTTCCCCGTGTATCTATGAGTGTGGTTCTTGAAATTCTGGATTTCCGCTATGCAGATATGTCGAGACAAATAACGCCATGATAACAATCTTACCGGTAGTTTGTCTGGCAACACTAAAGAGAAATTACAAGAATGAAAAAAAAAGTGACATAAAGAGAAAATTCGGTTTATCGGCCGGAAATCTGCAACCAGGTTCTTAAAGTTCTTTTACCCAAGAAATGTCCATGCGGTTCTTAATTACTGAACAACTCACTTTAGAGTCAACATAACATATCCTCCGGACGGAGATTGTGTGAATCAAGCTCGTTAATGTACTATGAGCCTTCTCCTTCGATACTAGATGGCATTAAAGAATTTCGCGTTTACGGGAGTGAACTGGTTGCTGCTATCAAAAGCTCTTTAAACAAAGTTATATTTCCGACTTATTGACGAAACATACAGCTAGAGAGTCAAGGAATATTATTCCTTAGGAGTGTAGATTTAATGGGTAAAAAAAGTACATTGAAAGGTCAAATACAACATTAAAAATGAAGCATACCAGTGATACCGCAAAATTTACTCCGGTTAATTCTCAAGAATTTCCTTGAGAGACCATGACGCACCAGATGGGCAACCGTTCGTTATGTCTTAAGAATTCTTTTGTGGTCGCCCACTCGAGGTAAAAAATCCAACTTTATCGGCTTCTAAAGACTAGGTTAATCTCATTTAAGAGCTCTTGACCCGGTTTTTTCTTAATGCCCGGATATATGGGTGATGTTAATGAATTGTTTACTTAAGGAAATTATGTAAAGCCAGCTTAACCCTGAACTCTAAAAGTCATTGCGTCGTTGAATATAATATAAACAAACTCATTATCTACAAAGTTAAATCAGAGATAGAACGTCCCTTACAGGTTTATTCAGTGATCCCTCCACCATAAAATACACTTGAAATCGGCGGCGCGCTTAACCCATGCAAATTCTTCGAAGGCTTCTCCTGCAGAAGAAAACCATGATCATGACGACTTCAGTGATTGTCATTAGCATATGAAAGAAATTCTTTACTCACTAATGTGCTTTGTTGAATCTTTTTTTTGTCTGTATCACGAGCAAATAACCTAACTATCTAATTTGAGCCTTGGCTTTATCTTTAATTGAGGTTTCCGCCGGTTCAGCCCAGGATTTCACTTCGAAAATGAAAATTCATGATTTTGAGCATTTTGGCCAAATTTCAGAATGAAATCTTGGAACTGCCAAAAATTACGATAATTAGCCAATCTCAATTAAACGAGTTTTAGACAACAAAAAAATGCACAGGAACAGGCTGAATAAAAGGCTTTGTAGGAGACCGAAACTTGTAAAACACGTTTTATATCAAAAATCGTGCGGCGATGAAGATGAAGATACTAATGTTTCGTGAGCTCTTTTCCTGCCTCTCTCTCAGTTTGCATTAGAAAGAATTTTCAATGAGCATTAACAGAGAGCGAAATATTTGATACCTGTAGAGAAGTTTAACATGCAATGAAACATGTAAGTGCTCCGATTTTAAACATTGTGGTAAGTAACCCGCATTCACATGTAATTATCAAAAAGGAAGCATCAAATGAATGGCACAACTGATGTTCATTGTTCGTCATCTAAATGCCCACACCCTTAGCTGGTATTCATCCCAAATGACAAACTGCAGAGGAGTGAAAATGACTACTTAAAAATGAACTCCTTATGCAACCTTGCTGAGCGATTGACGATGAACAGCAAATGGCGCTAAAAACGGACAAGGATAGTTGTGCTTTCATATTAATCCTCGGAATATTTCAAAAACAAATTTAATCCTTACCACCAACAAAAGCTTTGACTCCTCCAGGGGTCGCTGTTGTTCAACGTAAGAATACGCAACTACCTCATTAACTTTCGCCAATGTAAATGATGGGCGTGTAAATCCTGTTTTTGTAGGTGAACCACAAATCTCATTATATAGTTTGCAAATAAAGAATCCTTGCGATTTGCTCGTAAGTTTGATTCCTGTGAAAGCTTGTGCACAAAAATATGACTTGGTTTGCCTTGCTTTCACTTGGCTCGAGGTAGGTAACCGATTAAGACAACTATTGAGTCACTGCAGCATTCATTCACACTAAACGAGTACTTCTCAGTTTCAACGTTGTAGTATATTAGTTGGAAGAAACACCCAACACAGGTCTACGAACAATTTATAGAAGTATCTACACAATTTGGCAAAGTCACTTTTGCTGTAATTCAGTTGCTGGGCATTGCTGCAGATATGATTAAAGTATTTTGGATCAATTCAGAGGTGGATGACACAAACCCGTGTTGTTAATCATCTCTGCTGAGGCCAAAGTTACACTATTATCCACGAACAATTTTAACATCAATTGATTAAATTATACTATTTTTGTTTTTTAACAACACTACAAACAGTAAAAAGCAGGATTTTACTCTGGTTTCCGTGTCTAGTATGTTACAACGCTTGCCTAACATTCGCTCTGAGTGACTATTCACAAAGATGGCATGGCCAACCCAGTGTCATTTGGTGTTTCTCTGAGAAAGCTCAACTTGTTTGTATCACTATTTTCAACGTGCTAATTAAAAATGCTTCTGAAATCTTAATGTACGATATAAAATCAATGAATGGTTGCAAAAAGACCCTTGGCATCGATAGAAAATTTTTGTACATGAGGTTCTAGAGAGTAAATTCAATCATGCAGAATCATTGCATTTCCTGTCCTTTTCTTTTCAATACAAGTCATCGTGACTGGCAATTTTATTTTACTTATCAGTCCTAAAACGGACTTCGCCAGACTTAATGGTGACTGTGGAAAACGAGTGATCTTTTTCGTTACACTTGATTCATGCAGTATCACAGGGATTTCTACGGTCAATTTCCTTTTAAATATTCATGTCGCCGACTGCCATTGATGAAAGTCGTCGAGTGCTGACATATCGGATTTAAAGGTGGAAAGATCGAGCAGTCTTGTCTCTCAGATTCGAGAAAGCGAGCAGAAATGAATCATTTTGCAGAATCTTAACTGAGTTGGTTTTTGTCTCCCAGTGGGCGATTTCCTTAATCACTAGAATTAAAGATGCAATCAGGATCAGCGTAACAACTTATCGCCCGTTCACTCCCTCAAATTTGCCACTCTCTCACAACCCAAGCCCAAAAGATGACTTCAAAATTTCCATCATGTGAATACTTCAATAGCTTATTTAAGAATAAAATGACGTGGTGACTGCCTATATATAACGGGCTACAAGCATGCATACTTTTGCAGATCACAAGAAACTTGGAAAATACAACGCATTCAAAAACGATTCGTAATCAATTCGAAGCGGGGTCGCCATACAAAAGGTATCAATTTGCTCCAATTGTGAGAGTTATTTATATTCGATCTTCATTTCTAGAAGACATATAGTATTACTTTGCTAATACTTTGTGTCGATGTGCAACAACAAAAATAGTAGCCGCGTGTCGTCATACGATAGTCGCGAAAGTTTTGAATGTGGGCGTCGCTGTGAAGAAGTAGGCATCAAGAGAGTTCTTTTCCCTAACTCTTCTTAGCACGTAATGCATCATGCTGGCAAGAACGTGATATGATCAAAAATTTACTAGACACTTTTGCGGGTGACAGTGCCGGCAGATGATTGAAAAACAGTTTAGACCCTCACCTTTGAGGATGGAATGCTTGTAACTATTTGGTTCGGAATAAACTGGAATTTTATGACACATGACGGCGGCGATGTTTGCAAACAAAAAAAAAAGGTGTTAAAAAATTCACAATGACTTTTTTACAACACGATTAACATTCTTCATTATAAGGTCCATAGATATGAAAATGGCAAAACGTTTTGTCCCGGAATACAACCAATTTTTTTTTTTTTGTGGGAAGCCACTGATATGGTCATCGCTCCTATAGAGAGTGCCACAAGGCATATGTCTTATATGTCCTTTGCACGTGTGCGCGGATGGATTTCTTGTGCAATGGTTACCCTCAAACGCGACTACTGCCAATTTTAAAAGTATCCTATTTGAACGGCTCACACATAACCAACATAAATTTTAGCACGTGTCAAAATATCCAATAGCCTGAAATTCCTGATGGTCTAAGCCTTAGTTAAGAGGAACAGTTCTTTGTAGTGTTTTAACTTCAACATTTTATCACGTCAAATAATAATTCCTCCCCCGCATTTGCTGAAGGTACAAGATATTACTTAACTATATCAGTCAAGCAATTATAGCCGAATATTACAAACTGAACTTCGACCTTTCTTATCTGAATTTTATGGCCATGCGAATAACGAGGATCCCCTTACATATTTATTCCCGTCTGGAGCACGGTTCCACCAAATAGCAAACCTCAGATTACTATTGACAGTGATTGGCAAATACCTCAACGTAAAGTTGTCCTCAACGATCCTTTTGTTGATTTAAGTGCCACTTTTTATCACAACGACTTGATAATGACTCCTTTGTTTGTAAACGAATTAACGCGTCTTTAAGAGTTTGCACGATTGTGTCAACGAGCTCTTCAAATATATCTCTAAATAGAGTAAACATACCTTAATATTATCCATAAAGGTCATGGGATCACGAGTGCAAATGATTCCGTTTTGCACCACCGCAAACTGTCTTCCAGTATAAATCATCATAGCCTTCCATTCTCGGTCGCCCCAAGCATTTTTTGCAGCGTCACGTATTAGCGAATAGGTTTTCTGAATTATTTCCGAGATACCTCACACGAATTTCTCGTCATCAAGGGCGGATATTACGTTAAAGAAGTAAACAGTCTGTGTTATTTCCTATATTTATCGCCATATTCCCCAAACTGACTGGCCTGGAAACAAAAAGCGTTTGGATTCTTTTCATGTATTTAAAGCTAACTTGCGGTTCAATGTTTTTAAAACTATTAAGAAAACGACTAATTTTGAGCAGATAGAATTTATACCACAGGCTGTTTTGATGAATTAGCTATTTTTTCAAACTTACATAGTTTAACTGCCTAACTTAAGTCGATTTTTTTTTTAATATCGCAATGTTATTTTTCTGGAAAGCCTTCGTTTTGTTGAAAGAACTGATAAGTTAAAATGAAAAAGATTTCAAGAATTTTGCGGTGGAGTCGAAAAACTGATTGACCTAAGCCGGGTTTACACGACAACCTTTTTGGCAGAGTATCCGTTTGAATTTGGTCTACCCGCTACCGCCCACACCCGTACGTTTTGGGGCACTGGTCCGCACTGGTGCCAAGAACACTTCCATTTACACCACAAAAATGGAGGGAACCAGGCCGTTTTTTTTTAGGGACTGGAAGCAAATTCGAACCGGTACCGTGTTAATAAGGTGGTCGTGGAAACCGGGCTTTAGACAAAATTTGAAACATTGGCTAATAATCAGCTGAATCTCTGTTATGAATATAACCTTTTATCTCTAGTTAATCCAATTAAAAAAACTTGATTTTGAAAGAACTCGCAATGGAGCTAACACTTGATTGAATTAAGAAACTATTATAAAAATTGCCATGTGAACAGATTTTAAATGGCTTGGAATCCTCTGAAATTCTTTTTCCTTATAAGGGAATCACTTCTTGAGGCAGCAAAAGTTAAAGATACCTAGTTAAAAACTCAACCAACCATATACAGCATTTTGAGCCCCGGGAACATAAAAAGACAACTAAGTTCTTGAGAATGTCCTTATACTTTATTTTTGGCGGAATTGTATTGGAAAAAGGAAAGAAATTTCCTTCAGATTGTTTTAATAAAGGATTAATGACACGAATGGAGAACAATGTAATTGACTCGTGCCACATGGGCGACTCTTCAAGGCCCCGAAAAATAATTAATCGTAAAAAGAGTGAACTGATGATAGTATAAAAGCTGATCTTTTAACATATTTAGAAAACTTAAGGACCATGTTATAATTAGATCGCAAGCTGGATTGCTCCGAAAGTTAGATCCTCGAGAGACAAACGCCAGGTCCTTACGCCTATGACAGAGCGGCAGGAAATCGAGACATGACAGACATAAAATTTAAAATGGTTAGGGATTATATATATAGTATCAGAAAATTTTGTCGAGCTTACTCATGGCTCAAGACTCATGTTTGAGTAACCTTTTGTCGAGGGTTCACAGAGAAAAAGATTAATCGTTGAAATGAGGAAGATTTAAAATTCCTAAAGGTGTTTTCAACTTTGTGAGTATGACATGTGCAAGTGATCTTTTCCTGCTAAAGCAAAATAACTGTCATGCCGCAATGACGCTAAACTGATTGATTTCACAAGTAAATGTGGGTGGGACTTTGCTCGCTTGGCTATAAAACAGAGGGTTGTCTTCTGTAACACAGTTTAACAAAACATCGAGTTTGAACTTTCGAGCACCTCTGAAGTCTGTGGAACATATTTTTTTACAAGAAGAAAGGCTCCATTTTCCCTACAACAACTTTGTGCAAAAAGGTATGTGTTTGTAACCAAGTCTTGTTAAGTAACTTTTCAGCATTCTTGTTTATGTCGATATCGATTGTAACGAAGACCTAACCCTTGGAACACACAAGCTTGCTTCAGTCTAAATTTGACTGAAATAGGATAAAAAAAATTCTTAACAGTGCCTGGGCAAACTGTCATAAAAGCCGTCAATTAAGTACCTTATCTAATTGAAGCCTACACTTCAGATAGTTTCTCGAAATGGCCAGTTTTTTCGTTTTCTCATGGTTCGTGTGTGTTTCTGGATAAACCTTTCGGATGCACATTGGGACCCACACGACACCTCAAAGCTTGAATCTTGCAGTTTGTTTGTTATTCCATTTCGTCTAGGAAGCATGTCAAAAGACCAGCTTTTTTAATAAGCGGATCATAGTTTTCCAGTTTTCGGGATTAAAGAGTTTTTCAAGCCGCATTAAAGAGTTTTGTAATAACAAACTTGGAGTACGCTTGAATAAAATCAGTAGTGCCGGGACGTGAAATGTACTGTCACGGCGTATGCCTTTGTTGATCCGTTGCTCAGCGTGGAACGTAGGCGGTATAATTAAGTCGACAAGTAATGTCAGTTAAAATGCGATAAATCGATCAAATACATGACACTGCACGCTTAATTATTTATGTAAATGGCGAAATCGACATGTGCCTCACTTGAGGATGCCGCCTAAAGGAAACAACGTATAACTACACGGCATAGGAAGTTTCAGAGGCAAAATGCATGTTCGGTTTAATTACCAAACATTTTTGCACGACATGAGAGAAACCGACGGTTTTACTGGTACTTGATGATACCATCACAAATATAGTTGTGGCAGAAAACTTGATATATACTTACCAATAACATCGAAGATCTAGTCTTCGTGGCAACTCCATATCTGGTATTTCAATAACAAAGTTAAGGTCGAGAAGAGTTTTTAATTCTTAATCCTGTTACATTTGGGGGCGTTAAATCCCTTGCAGAATGAAACAAGTTTAGTTCGCCATTGGTTCACCCAAGGAGCTAAAATATTTGTTTCCTTTCTTTCAGTTAGTGAAACAATCTGTCTGAAGTACTTCCGTTGAGGAACTATCTTACAATGAAGGCGTTAAGCACTTATGCAATCGTTGCATTCCTTCTGTTGGTGTCATCAGCAATGCTAACATCTGGAAGACCAAGATTTGAAAGGCAAGAACTTCGAGAGAAAAGACGTATATTGAAGGCAAGTTTGCAAAATTACTGAAAAAAAAATGTTTTTCCTACAATTAACCGTTCCTAATTATAATGCATGGTAGAAACTGACTAGCAGTAACCGCAAAATGGTCAAAGTTCCTTGAACGGGTTACCTCTGTGAGATTAGTCATGAACTATGGAGTTAATGTCGACTTGAAAAGATTACTACTAGCACTTCAACTTAGCCTTTGACAATTTACTCTTTTGATGGTAACCGGACTTACAAAGATAGCTGCACACTGACACCGGCTTCTTGACATTCCAAAACTATACTGTTAAATGTGTGGCAAGTTCACCAGTCCAGATTAATGAGACAATTAACCGTTTATCCGTTGCCAGATGCAACAATTTAACTCTTTTGGGGGATTAAACAGAGTTTCGATGAGGTTAACACCGTGTTCCACGTCATTATCATTTAATGCCAATCATAGTTATATATTGCCGCACTTTTGCAACTGTCATACTGAACTAAGTACAGAAATTGATAGTACTTGGGAGTGGTACTTTACTCCCTATACTCCACCTTAGATACTGGCCCTTCTGTGACGTCAAAGTCAAGCTATTAACGGCTACTCTCATGCCCGGTCCAAATATTAACTGGATTAGTAAAAAAACGTTCTGAACGAACTATTAATGTTTGCTATCTATCTTTTAGGAAGCACTAATGGCTCGAGCTTCAAACAAAAACGGAAATAAAGAAATCCAAAGAGAAGAATACCAATCCGACTTCTTTGAAAAGCTGTTTAAATTGAAAGACTTCGAACCTGGCCTTAGTGTAATGACAACCAACCCACCAACTTTGTCCGTGTCCGCACATGCGCAGTCCGAGACAACTACAGAAAGTAGTCGTCAAGCCAAGATACGTGTGCGAAGGCGGTGCTTTGCCGGTCAGTGGCCTGGGTGCCGTAAACCAACAAAAAAAACCATTCCAAGGAACAGACACCATCAGCGAAAGCACGCCAATCACACATGACGCCGACAATAGATAAACGAAAACCGTGAGGAAAAATTCAATGGATATTAATTGTGGACAATAACCATGGAAAAGAACTCCTCTGAAAATTTTGCGTTTGTTACACAAAACAAAAACAATTTACCCCTTGCTTGTGACAACAGTGTTAAAGACTTTGTGAATGCTCAATATCAGAGTTATTATTTACATTATTGGATAATTCAAATAATCCCCAAAGTCTAAATTTGGAAGGATAAATCACGTGTATTGAATTCAAAGCAAATTCTCAAGGTTTGATGTAAGTTTGCGTATGTGGCGTTGAACTGAGAACCGACGATACGAAAATACGATGATTGAGTCAGGGCCAGACGTTCTTAAAAAAAGAATTCACATTTTGTCTTATCTTTTAACGGAGGCGACAATGAAAAAAAACCAGCAAATAAGTTGCAATTTTCTATTGTTTTTAATTTGACAAGTTCAAAAAATTTAAGCCTTAGGCAGTTTGGATTTTTGACATTTAGATTTTATCTTCCAAAAGTATAGTACAATTCGTAAAAAGGTAGAAATGAGATTTGAGTATTTTATTTATTATTGACCAATATTACGGTAGACGGTTACGCTGTATTTATGATAGTAGATAAATGGAATAAAACAGATTTTTAAGGAATTCCAGAGGGAAGTGTTATCATCATTGCTTTTCGTGCTTTCAATCCCTACAAAATTATAATAGAGCTGTTTTCAATTGAGTATCGAAAGTAATTAGCGAATTGCTTTGTTTTTGCATTACTTCACTCAGTTATTGGTTCAAAGTACTCGTGTCACTTTTTCAACCCACGAGAAGTGAAACCAAAATCGCGCGTGCACATTTTCCCGCGCGTTGTGTCGACTACGTGTAATTACTTCGAGTTTTGATTGGTTTACCGGATTGAAACTCCCTCTACACCGTTTCTTATTGGGAATAACAATGCCATTACCCCTGGTTAGATATTATCTGTGCTCGACTTTAAAATCAATAGCCAATAGCTCTTATAGGCTCAACAGATTCTTTGCAACTTCCTTTTATCTTATGAAAGCATCATCAGGATCTGATTCAGCACTTTGGCCAACGTTTAAAAACTATACCTCTCATGCTTAAAATTCTTTTTATGTCGTTTTAGGGTTGACAGGGATTTTATACGGGAATTTTCATACTGTGTACAAAAGTACAGCTTGTTTCCATTCACGTGACAAAAAGGTATTTTTTAGCCAATACAAGGATAGAATAGACTTCTATTCCCAGGGGATTAAGTTCTATTCTCGATGAAGCTGTCTTGTGAGTTCATGAAGAAAATGGGCCCTTTGCAGGATAGTGATCACATGGTACAAATCCGCCATACTGGGACGCAAATTGCCCCAAATTACGGACCAATCACGAGAGTTGCGGTCATTAAGCCCTATCTGATTGGCCATCACTTGGCAGGACTTGTGGTCTAAATTTAGATAATACCGTAAACTGATGAGCCAAGGCCAAATGAGAGAGATTCGACAATTCTGGGTTATGGAAAAAGGAAATGAACTTTATTTAAGTGTCTAGCCGTTCTAGCGCTGGAGCACTAATTGGGGACACCGTAAACTGAAATTAACAATCAACGCATATCAAGTCAAATGTTGGTTTTTGAGGAGAGGGGAAACCGGAGTACCCGGAGAAAAACCTCTCGGTGCATGCAGAGAAGAGAACCAACAAACTCAACCTACACATGACACCGAGTCTGGAATCGAACCCGGGCCACATTGGCGGGAGGCAAGTGCTCTAATAGATGCTATTCTCCTTTAGTCTTATCTTTTCAAGACTGTTGTCGACAATATTAAACAGCATAAATATCTACTACGAATGGGGGTTTTGAGGAACTTCGGCTCAACTCTGTCTCGATAATCGTTCAAAACTCTCGGGACTCTCTTAGCTTTATCACGAGCGAGCCGCAGTCTTTGATCGTAAACGTCAGTTTTCCTTGTGGTACACAATGGCAAGAGAGATGCATTCCGAATGCACGAATATCATTTCCCACGAAACGTTCTGACAAATGGAAAAACTCTCAGTGGACACTTCCGCAGCAGTTTTGACATGACTTCTCTTTAGGGTTCAAACCATTTCAGCCGTTTTAACATTTAAGATTATTTAGACCAGTACTAGGCTATCTGTTCAGAACTGAAACAAAATTCTTTGCTGGACTTGCGTTATAGTTCAATACAAGTCTGCGGCGTTTTAGAAATGGAAAACGGATTGCCAAAATATTGGATCTTTACTCTTAGGTTTTATAATCTTTAAGAATCAGACTAGGTCGTAAAAATTCGTGGTCATCGAGTCAGAACACTTCACCTACTTAAGAACTGTGGTAATTCAAACAACTTAAGGGATCACTGTCACGTCAATTGCCAGGATTAACTTTATCGCACATAGAAGCACGTACAGCTAATAAAACTTCAATAGACTGTAGAAAAAGACGATTAATACGAATAACTGATCAGATTAAATCCATGCCAGAGAGGCGTGAGATTTCTGCACGCCTTAGTTGTTATAGGTAAGATCTTTCATGGTGTTTTTGATGTATAGGGTTGTCTGATAAAGTATTATTCTAATAAGATTTTCAAGATAGAATCATTATATAATCGACATAACTGTCTGCATCGTGGGTTTGCTGTTGCAACCCTGGTATAAGCTGAACAGGTAAATACCTCTTTGCTCGTAGGTTAAATTTCTAAAGTGACTTGTTAAAAGATCAAGTACATGGAGTCCTTAGCCTTAAAACGTTCCACATCATCACAGAGACGATACGAAAGCTGTATTCGATTTAAATTTCCACAGCGAGCGTTATCAAGGATTAATTAACAGTTTTAGTGTGGAAATCCTATGTCACCCCATAATGTTTGGAAATTGCGTGCGCAGCCTAAGGAATACCCATGAGGACTGCGATCTTTGAAATTCAAAACTAACTCTGTAGAAAATGAAAGAATATGTGGCTAAAGTTCATGCATGAGCTATACTATAGGTTTTGAGACAAGTACATTACGTTATGGAATTAAGGATAGTCTAGTAAAAAATAGGATAGTCTAGTAAAAAATCGTGAGGTGTTGAAATTAAAGAACAATTGGCAGAGCTAAATAAAGTCACTGGTGATAGAATCTGGATAATATAGACACATCCCTTCAGCTGTGTGATGATCTTGGAAGGGATCTTAAATACGTTTGCAATAAAAGAGCAAGCCAGGTCCACGTACCACTGGGTCGAAAGAAACTATCGAACATTAATTAAATATTAAGATACGAAATTAAAATAAGAAACCATTCATGCGGTCAAATCAAATGATTAAGCAGCAAATTTTATCGCAGAATAGAAACACATCACAGAATAACTTTAAACGGTGAAAATGAGGTGCAGGATAGTTTCGAAAACGTCTCCGTTGATGTCGAGACTGCTGCAACCTTAGTGACGATGAAAGGGAAGAATTAGCGGGTGGCGTAGCTTTCGAGGATTGTAAAAAAGAAAAAAAAGAAACTTTCGCAAAATGGGAAATCGCTTGGGATGGTATAGATGGCTGGTATATGTTGTCCATCTCCTCGCGTAGAAGTATTATAAGCTATTTTCCAAAAAGAGGTTTTGATCTGCGACTCTTACAATAAAGAATTATAAACCAATCGTCCCGAATGAGGACTATAAAGTTCCGGCAACGGAAGCCGTTGCGGGAAGAATCGAACCGGTTTAACGTGTAACATAGATTGGTAAAAACAGGTGATCAAACTGGTTTCATCAAGGAAAGGTATTTAAGGGAGAATATCAAGTCGACAAATTAAAAATATCCCTGGTATTCTTATATCAGTTGATGTTAAAAAGGCTTTCGAGTCTTTGGAATGTAATACTGTTGTTGTCTTAATGTTATCTCTAGGTAGTAGAGTCTGCTGAGTAGTGTTATGTAAAAGACCTTTGCACTATAAGCCGGGACTATAAGTGAATTTTCTATTTGCAAAAGAATTCATTACAAAACAAAATATAATGACAATTACGGGTCAGGCTACGTATATACAAGGTTGTGTACGTATGTTTAAAAACAATTGATTGTTACCAGTGGAAAAAAATTGAAATGGAATCTGAAGGAACGTGGTAAAGGAGTATACAAACCTATTTTCAAGGATTAACTCTCGCTAGAAGATACCTTTCAAGGCCTTCAATTTTCCCATATATTTGTTTTTCCGAGAAGTTGCAGTTTTCGGAAGAAAAGGTGGGAAAAAAAATATAGTCCTGTGAAAAAGAAATGTATGGAAAATTGAACACGCTACCTAGCGAAAGATAGTCCTTAAAATTTGGTCAGTAAATCATTTGCCATGTATCTTTAGCTCAGAGATAACAAATTCTGTCAAGATGGCGGCTACAACGTGAAAAAGGTCTTTCGTGTAAACAACCTGCTGCTTAATTATTATTTACGGTTGTTTTTCATGTGCAATTTTGTTCACAATTTGTTTGTTTTTATTGGTTGAAGCAGGTTAGTATAAATTGACAGCATGCAGAGACCTTTCGTGTGCCAACTGACGAAGGATATTTTCCAAAACAAATATTAATTGGGTTAGCTCTAGAAAACTGTCATGTCCGTTATCTCGGTTAACAAGGGAGATTATTGAAATGCTTTACACAGGAAATAAGAACTAAATTATATTAACGGAATAATTCGTGCTAAGCAATTTCAAATAAACAATTTAAAACATTCGCTAAGCCCACTCTTAAGTGCAGAAGAAAGCCCTCGTACGCATGCCAAAGCTATCACCGCTTTTATCAGCTGTTAACATGAGAGGATAACAAAACAGATCATTTACTTACGTGGTAGGTTAATTTAATATCTCTTAATAAAAAGTCCTGATCGCAGTTGAGTAACGAGCCAATAGAAGGTTCGAATTTCGGTGATTTGGGTCTGTTTACGCTATCCTGTTCTCTGGCAAAAGTGTTTTTAAGCTGGATGAAATACAATTTTCAAGATTTCAGCGTCGATTTCAAGCAAACTACCGCTGAGTATCAAACCTCAGGGGCAAGTCCAAGGGAGCCTTTATAAATGAGGTCCACTTGGTCATGCTGCACGACCCCACAAGTGAAGGCTATAACTATTATCGTGACTACACAAATGTATTGAATTGAATTGTATTGGTCAGCGTTCGTCACAGGCAATTGTTCGTCAGAATGTCATGAATTATTGACCTTTGTTCTTATTTAAATGAAGCTTAAAATAAAGCTACTTCAAAATTAATAACGCAATCGTGCAAGTATGTTCAAGTTTAATTCTGACGGACGAAACGCAGATCAACTCTTTAAAATAAGCTGTTTTATTACATTTCAATGAAGAAAACTTCCTTCCGACATTTCCGTCTGTAAGTCCCAGTTAAGCAAGGTTGCGGGACAAAGGACGTTCCTGGAACACCATATCGGTTATTAAAGGAAATTGGATTAAGTCAGAATTCTTCGAGGCAAAAATTTCAAATGTCTTTTCTTCAACTTTAGATCAGTCGCCTAGTTGTCAGCATGAAAATTCTCTTATCGACTATTTTGTAAAATTATGGCAAACACGACAATTAATATCAGTTTGGTTAATCTTCTTAGTTTTTATTTTATCGGACACCTAAAAAAAACACCGCTATCTTTTAAAATGTTATGTAAACAATTCATGTCTAAACGTTACCGAAACTATTTTTGCTTCCATCAGATAAGTAGTTTATTTCTATTCATGCAAACTGGGGTTAATTTTTACTTGTAGAAGAATTGCTTCTTGTCCCACTGTTTCTATACAGAGAATAATCTTGCTCCTCTTAGAAGGGAGCCTGTGATAGGCTAAATGCTAACGTTCGAGGGCTTGCATTCACACCTGGCAAGGTGAAGTTGATATTTTTAGAACCTCGGGGTCTCTTACGAAGTCTTTACGATTCCCCTCTTTCCAAATGTCCGTGGCTTTCTCGCCCCGATCTGTCGCAAAAGGCGGGTTGTTAAGAGCCGAAGGCAAGCGTTTTGACATCATTGAGGGAAGAGTGTTGAAATAACTCAAAGAACAAACCGCAGCGAGCCTAGCTCAACGCCAGAGAAAGTCTGCCAGGCTAGGCACACTTCAGCATTATTTTGGAATCTCGTGATCTTCACCAACAAATATCTCGAAGTTTTCGGCTGGGAGGGTTGAACTGGAACCGCATATTTTATGGATAGGCAAATAAAAAACAGTCCCTGAGAATGCCAAAAATGCCATTTTCTTGGTTATCACTAAATTACATCAACGTTCCATAAGAGCACGTCCGGAAACAACTGACCTTGATATGGATCTGAACGACGATATTTAAACAGACGTAGCTTTCCTTGACAACGTCAAATCAACTGCTTCGAAGGACACGCCGCATCAGTACACAAGACTGGAAAAACTAAAAAGGTTTCTACACGAGGTAGGAAAACAAACTTGCGTAATGAGGAAAACAGATTCTCCGCCTTTTGATCTGTCAATGCTATGAATTCTAAGTACTGTATACATTTACAACCAACTAGATTTCAGTAACTTCTGAAAAAAAAAATGGTGTTTGGAATAAGAACAAGTTTGCCGGCGATAATCTGCTGAAAAACTGGGCCTTTTAAATGTTATGACTTTCTTATTAGCATCTGGACGACTATATTTAGGCAATGGTTTTCGGTCCCTTCTTCGCTTATTGTCAAACGCATTCGTTCGGAAATTCCTTGTAATTTAATTTACAAACGCTAAGTAGTAACGTACCCGACTTCATTGATTTACCAATAATCGGGCAAACAACATTCATTTGATTACGTTTAGTTCTTATTAAATCCATCAACTGAGTGGACAGACCTTTTGCAAACGTAGAAACTGATCTCATATCTCTTTTTTGTAATTCCTGTTCTCTCACCGCCCACTAATTTACAAGGTAACAAACCGCTCATACAGAAACTGTTTGGAGCTATCGGAAAAAAAGGTTAAGTGTCCTAAGAGAACGCCGATAAAACCGAGTTAAATACTATGGCAAATCTCCTGCGTGCTATCGGTTAACTTGTCTACTTGCTTATCAAAGGAAACTGCTTTCGTGCAACTGAACTTTGACGTCAAAGCCTGATCCTTGTCAATCTGAGAAGCACTTCAAGCGGATCTTTCTTGAGTACGTCAAGTTGAATGGATGTTAATCGTTCTTTCATTGAATACACAAAGAGTGCTAGAGATAATGAAACATGTTTTACAAGGGTAAAAAACTCGAGGACCATTACTGGATGACATGTTCAAGCTCAAATGTCCTGTTACGTAATATACTACGAGAAACTCTGTATTTTTTAAACGTTTTCCAGACTGGGCTCCCGGGGGGCTGGACTCATCATTAGAAAACCAACTGAGGAAGTTCATCAAACCAGTGCTGATCGTGTTTTTCCGATGGACGATCGAACTGTCATGTCAACATAAATTAAAAGTTGAAACGGTTTGGGCTCAAGACGTCGTTTTTTACGGGAAATTCCGCCTTTAAACGAAGTGGTAACCCATTGACCGAATGCATAAATGGCGGCCAAAAATGTATCTTTTGTTTATGTGCGAATGAGACTCACTAGCCTCGCTCTCAAGCAACATTTCTTTTGTAGTTTGTCCATACAAACGATTCTAGTGAGTCTAATTAGCACATAAACAAAAGAATATTTTTTTGGCTGCCATTTATGCATTTGGTCTACACCTACCAACAAAACTTTTCAAGTACACATTTCTTTTTTTACTGAGACAGCGAAGAAAACAATAGGACTGTTAAAGCGGGAAAAAACAACTATCTGAATAAACTCGTTTTTCCAATACATGCGTGGAGCCATTTCTCAGTAACTGAATTAACTGGCAGAAGCAACAAACAGCAGAGCACGTTTTCCCTATAACCCCTCAACACGCAAACCACCTTCACCTGTAAATGAGTAACTGACTGCTGCACTGGCATCATTTTTGACCCTCACTGTTTATGCTATTGCAAAGAGGTTTTGCTTTTTTTCCCGTGACCCTAACGTCGAAGAATCACTCTTCAAGGCCTTTGCATGTGCCCAAAAGCATTCCTTTCGAGCAGCCATAGTGCATTTTGGGCAGGTTCGGTTACATTAAAATAACTTGGGAGATTTTATGAAAAAAACGAGCCTATTTTCATTTTCAAAACGGATTTCTACTGATTCACCCTTTGTCTTTAATCCTTCCTACTTGTGACAACAACAAAGTGTCAAGAAAACCAATTCCATTTCACTGCCTGATTTGGAGTCATTCCTTACCAATCTGTACACGTACCCTAAGTACTAGCTATCCTTTGAGCTTGAGTCAATCTATTTCACTTTGTCATTCATCTCGATTACATAGCCATCGTTATTGACATCACTCGTTTTCTTCTACAAAATCTACGTCCGACAATTTGATGAGCAGTGGTCTCGTGGATTATTTGCTTCGTCCATTTCTGTCAGTGCGAACAACTGGGAACGAAACCCAACTAAGGTGTGGAATTCCAACAACAACTCTTTATTCAGAGCATTCCCCACTTGCAAACGGTATTGCGAACGGAATTTGGGAGAGCAGAGATGATGCCGCAATGGTGTGAGCACTCGCCTCCGAACCAATGTGGCCCAGGTCGGTGTCATATCTGAGCTGAGTCAGTTTTGATTTTCTACTCTGCTCCGAGAGGTTTTAAAAAAGGCTCCCAGTATTCCGGTTGCCCTCTCAGATTTTATTTCCATGTTCATTTGTCCTCACTTAGTGCCCCATCGCTAGAAGACTAGACACTTAAATAAGTTCATTGCAATCGGCGGACGGGCCACTTTTTCCACATGTTTCATGCGGACTCGAGTCCGCATGTTGTAACACCTGGAATCGGGCCATTTTTCCGCATAAAGAAAAGACGATTCCAAAAAATAGCTATTCGTGATTCCATAGGTTCGCCTCATAGTGCGAAAAAAATTCTAATTTCTCTACGGAGAAAAGGTAAATAAAGATGTCGCCAAAAAGAAATTGGAGTTCGTGTTCATCATTTAGAGAATCGATGGTTCATGATATTCACTGGTGATGTTGTTCACTCGTCTGTCCTGCAGACTACATCATTTAATCACATGCTTCGTCTGTTTTAAATATACACCAAAAAGCCAATTATTCCCTTGCTTATTACAAATTTAACATACTATATCTGCACTGAAAACTTGCTGCAAAAATGTCAGCAAGGGTACACGAAAGAATTAGAAATATAATAAAAAAGGCCATTGCAACTTTAAAAAATAAGATCACTTTTAATTCTAAATTTATCTAGAGACAGCAAGTCTTGTTTATGTCGGGAATGAGGTTCAAATGTTGTTAAATAAATAAGATAAAAGATAAGCTGTTGGTATCCACGCCTATCCCGTCCCGATAAAGAATAGAGGAATGGCATCAGAGCAGAATGAGTGGGGTAACTGGATTTGATTTATTACGATTAGAAAAAAAACCACTACTTTTTTTTTTCCTTGATAAGATTGGATCGTTCGGGTAAGTTCATTCTACACTGATAAGGACTGTTGTTCGCGGCTGACAGAATCTCGACAATCTTACCCAAGCTTGACAATCATCATGCTTCTCTTAAGTAGCCTCTTAGCACAAATAAAGTAACCTTGCCTGAGGTTTTTCAATTTTAAAATCAGAATGTAAAGCGCTAACTTCTTGGATAACAACAGATTGATCGAATGAAACAAATTGTTGTTCCTAGTGCTACATGGATGTGACTTGAGCCTGAAGATGGCTTTTGCTCTGCCGGGTTTTCAAAACGAAAGTCACCACTACCAACAACGATCTTAGGACACGTGTATAGCTCCACGCTCACCCGAAAGATCAAGAAAAAGTACAAACTTTTAATTGTGTCCTAAAGCGGATTACATAAAGAACTAAATACGTGCTCCGACGAGAGCTACAACAGCTCAACGATACTTCCTGAACCTGCAAGGTCACCCATCTCCGAGGTTATCAGTTAGACTTCTTAGATTAAACGAAAGATAAACCGTCGCACGTAATAAGCTTGTAATTTGCTCTACAAATAGCGATTATCTACACTAAATTTGACTAATTAAAGTCAGATAACATGGATTGCGAAACTTGGTGAATTTTTGTCATTTTGGCCGAGGACTGGCGTCAAGCCCAAGAAGACTGCAAGAAGACTATTTATCTCCATCAACCTGTAAAGTTCAGCTTTACTCGAACAAGACCAAGGAATGGAAGAAAGTGAGAAATTAGAACCGGATTAATAAGAGGTATAAAATACAAGGAAAAGACATTAATTGAAACAGGCCTCTTTCGCGTGCGTATAATTGTCGGTTAATTACTGAATAACTCCCAGATGATGACGGGCGATGACAGAAGATTACAGACAGGTCGCACAATAGATGTGAATCAATCAGCGCGTGAGGTTCTGCTCAAGAGTAATAAAGCCTGTGGGAGTCGGATGACACCATCCACCTCGGCTAAGAGAGCAGAACAACCAGCTCTAGCTGAGAGACAAACAAAACAAACAAAGGCATGCGTGATGGATTTTGCGTAGAAAAATACTAGGTGCAACGCAAGAAGGTGAATCGAAAATGTACTTGTTATGTGATTTTTTTTATTTTTGGGCTAGAGCAAACGGAACTAAGCAACTGATGCGCCAGAACGTGGTAGGTTAAGCAGAATATTTGAGATGAGACAAGGCAAGCTGAATTGCCGTGGTTAAATGTCAATGCCATGTTAAAATGATTCTCGCAGTGAATTTTGTAACTAATGCAGCTGCCTCCAATGAGGAATCGGGATTCCTATAACCATGACAGCGGAATTCTTTTCGACTCTTTTAAAAGCGTAAGTTTTGTTCTTATTTTATTCAGGAAAGAAAATGCATTCTGAGCTGTAAGCATAGACCATTAATAACAATTTATGAAAATAAAAAATATCTCAATTGATCATCAAGATTTGTGATTTCAGTGTTCACTTCTCTTTCTGCTAGGTAAAGGTAGGTAAAGTCTGCTACGAGCCTAGAAGGCCCATCAGGCCGGCGCTTATCTCCAGTTTCCGTAGCATGAAGCGACTAGGAGTATTTCTACTCCCCCTGGATGGGATGCCAGTCCATCGCAGGGTTACCCCCAGTATTAAATTCGCCGGTACCCATTTATACACCTGGGTGGAGAGAGGCACCGTGAGAGTAAAGTGTCTTGCCAAAGAACACAACACAACGTCCCAGGCCAGGACCCGAACTACAGGGTGTAGGAAGCTAGTGGCCTTCGGCCATTCGGGACTTCTCCCCCAAACGATAAATCGTAGATAGAACCCTGAACGGACACTTTTAGGTAAAAATACTCAACATTTTGAGCAACGACCAACCTTACTACTGACGATGACACTTGCTTAGAGTTCATGCTTGTTTCCTGTAGTTGATGGGGGAGGTGTTATCACGAAATACAACTAAAAAACTATCATAATGTCATTATCAAGAGTAACATGGCTTTAATTCACGATTGAGAGTGTTAGTGTGTTGCTATACTATTGTAGAAATACTATAGCTTTGTAAAACTTGCTTAGCATCAATGACTACTCTGGAAAACTAATCAAAAGAAAACCTTGCTTGTAAAACCCTGCTGAAGAAAGGCAGCCATCGAAATATATTGGCTTTTTTCAATATCATCCTTCACCGTTATACCAGCCTTGCTCTTTTTAGCATTAATCAAAAAAACGTATTTAAAAAGGTTTGAGTCTTCTTCAAAAATGCGCTTACCAAACTTGTAAAAGGGCACGCCCTTGGCAAAATATGATCTGAACAGAGATTGAGTTAATTGAGTTCTCCACAGATTTCCGAAGTTGATCTGGAGTGAAATGCCATTTAGCTGGAATTTTGTACCACGACAAAACATAATTGCTTTTACTTTTTGAAAATAACATGTTCCTGGTCTGTCTGAAAAAACTCAGCAAGCATTTTCGGAGAGACAATCAGCTCATGAATCCGACATGTGAGTTTGTAGTTACTTAAATTTTCTATTAAATTAATGATATTTGGATTAGAGAATTCACTTTTCACAAAATTTATCGTGACCAGAGATGTAGAACTTCCATTTATTTCACAAATTCTAGCTCACCCTCAGCGGTTTATCAATTAAGTGCTAAATCAGGGAAAGAAATAACCGATACACTGAAATGAACTGATGATAAACAAGTTAACTTCTACGAACGAAGTAAAACAAGAATGAAATAAATGGACACTTACATTCAAATGATGCTTTATTTCCCGGGTGTTTGATGGCACGGCGGCGTCCGGCCGTATAGGACACTGAAACTAATGCCAATTTTGTCCACTTTATGCAACTTGTGCACCCTCGGGCTGTTAGAAGAAAAATCGCAAGGAGTTAACGAACAAAATATATATGTCTGGGAGCATGGGTCTATCCCTCAAATGAAAATTGCGAAATTAAAAATTGCATCGCAAACTAGTTACTTACGTTATCTCCCGGACGGACCCTTTCGTCGTGGGTCAAATGACTACTGATTTCGGGATATTTGATAAGAGCGAAGACATTTCCCGTGGCAAAGGAAAATATTAGAGGATGAGGATACTTTGAACTAAATAAATTAAAATTCCAACATGACATTGTACGGACAAAAAACTCAAAAAAGTTAACTCGGCGAGTAAAGAAAAAAGTACGTGGTGCCGGTGATTTGAAGAATCCAAAATTCTTTGCTAGCCAACTAACTGTTGGAGTATAATTGTAATCACTACATTCTATACATTGACTCGCCGAAATGCCCAGTCACCGCAGAAACACGATGTTCGTAAAATGCCAGTTCCTTACAATCGATTACAAGATACGCTATGAGTACGTTCCTGGTACAATCACCAGCTACGCGTTACCCTGGATGCCAGAGGTTTCTTTTCTCGTAATACAACCCACAAAGAAACACGGCGCTTCATTTCACACTCGTAAAAAGTTGTTCCTCGAACGAAATAACCTCTGGCGCCCAGGTTAGATACGAATAGATATAGACAGAAAAGGTGTATGCGAAATTACCTTTGGCACATAGTTGTTGCTATCGCAGTGAACTCAGTGACGAATTGTCATCATGTGAGGAATCGTGTTCTTTCAGTGAACTCCTCGAGTAACTAAAAGTGACTCCGTTGTAAATCTGAAGATATCTAAATTCAATCTAAGAATCAAGGGAAAAAAGTCAACATAGGTCAAACCAGGCACGTTTCACATTCCGTTACGTGATCAACTCTTCCTTTCCCAAAGCACGTACTCCAAAAACTTCTAACGCCGGGTCGTTTCGATACAACGTGAACGAAAAAGCCACAGAAGTGCATAATTATTATTATTATTATTAATCAATTTCTTTCACGCCTGCTCGCTTGGCACGATCATTTCAAATTTTAAGACATTTTTCTTTGCTGTCCTGTACGTTCCTCGCGTGCTTCAGTAGACTTTTATACATTGTTTGTTTATACATTGATTTCACTTGAACCTTTTTCAATTCAGTGAGGTGGGGTGGGGGAATTTAAAAGCTCTGCGTTGTCATATTTTACAAGGACATGTTCATGACGAAAAAGTACAATACATGTACTATTATTCAGCATGGCTTTCTCGTGCTAGTGCTTTGTCTTTCTTGCCCTGCTCGTCTCTTCAAGAGATGAGCTACGAGTAGACAAATAATCACTCCCGCTCTGGATCGAAAGTAGCACGGGGGCCCCCAAACAGAGTCTGGAGGAAGTGTGGCCCCGACATTAGTGGTTTGGGCGCTTGCCTTGAGATCTGGAAATCCCGGGTTCACTAGGCCCGCTCTGACCACTCTTTGAATTTGTTCCTGGTAGTCCCTGGTTCAACTGTAAATAGTCAACTGGTTTGCTTCTGGCCAGTTGGGATTCTTAACAGTCGCAATTGTTGTTGTTGTTGTTCTGTTCCGTCGCTTCGTTAACTGTGTTTCATTGGCCCTGAAATGCCCCTATGGGGAGCGGTCAATTAAGTATGATTTTTTTTGTCTCATTATTCGGAGCTCTTTGTTGCGCTCTCGCTCGTTGTTTGTCAATGACGTTCCTACTGTTTTCTTGTGATCTCTATCGCTCTCTTTCACTTTGAGCATCTCTCTCTCTCTCTTTTCCTCTTTTTTTCCTCGTTCTACTACATATTACAAATTAAAAATACTTAGCTTCTTTTTCTTGTTTTCAAAATTGCTGCTTTTTTCACTAAAACGCAGTGTCACATGCAGTACACTGACAATGCAACTTCCCACCACAAAAACGCGGGTTCCAGTCTGAATGCAGGTTCCAGCTGTCGCCCATCAAAGCGGGTAAACAATCCCAACCTTTACCCGCCCTGCGCCCACGTAGTAATGCAATACGAACAAAATAGTATATTGCTCTATTGCTGCAAAAAAGCAAGAAAAGAACAATTTTTACTCCCTTTTAATATTCACCGTATTAATTAAATGAAATTAAAGGTTTCTTTAAATTGAAGTTTCGTTTTTCCGCAGATTGAAAAAGAGCTGATTTGAGGTCCTTGATGATGCTTCATGCGAGCTTAAAGCTTCTTCTTTTTATCAGTGTTGGTGCTGTCCTGTGTGCCACACTACCGCTAACTTACAAACAAAATGAAGAAACAGCAAGTCTGTTTGACAAGGTATTGTTGGTTACAGAGACTTAATTTTTATGCTCCATTTTCTACTTGCACAAACCCCATAATACACCTCTTCTACCCCCACCCCCCCCCCCCCCCCCTCATCCAAAAGAAAAAATTGCATAGGCATTGTTTTCGATTTCTCTTGGGACATCTCCAAGTCCCATGAGAAATTGCAAACAATGCCTATGCAAAATTTCAGGGGTTAAAGAGGTATATTTTGGGATTTGCGCAAGTAGAGAATGCATGCTGAAATACATTGCCTTGACTGAGATCTGTTTGGTTTGTTGCCATAATTCACAAATATGATGTCTGTCAAATTATGGCCAAGAAAACAACCGATATGTTGAATAGAACTTAAATCCAATTACAAACAATCTAGGAAGCCCTAAGTTATTACCAGCGAATGTGAGAGCAAACATGTGCATCAATAACTAAAGTGAAAAAAACGAGGTAGGATCGACTCCACGCACTTCTCTCTTAGGTCAATACAATGGGGCTTTGTCTGGTGCGAGAACCATGGCCAGTAGATGTAGATCAGTGAAAATATCATTTTCAGAACTTTTTAAAGCCATCTTCGTCGTTGTTAACTTCATTCGTTTGATTAATTGAAGCTGTTTCCGTCAAGTGGAAAGAGATCTATGCAAGACGACTGGAAAAGTGTACATGAGCATTTAGAGTTGCAGCCATTAGAAGAGAGATCCAACCATATACACGAACAGAGAATAAGGGAAGAACTTCTCTGGGACTTACTCAAATTGGTAAGAATTTACCGAAATTACAAGAATCCTTGCAGACTCAAAACTTGTAGAATTTGCATCGTAACTTTCAAAGTACCCTCTTCAGAGCTTTCATAGGATACTATGCAGCTGCTCTCGTAAGCTGGCTTTTGTTTAGCTATAGTGTTGTGGGAGGATTTTTTTACTTTTAGTATTTATTTGTTTGGATGTTGTTATGGTTGTTAATTTGTTCTTTTAAAGTGGCAGGGCAATCACTGCCGGACGTTTTATCTTACGAGAGCTTCTACATAACCCAGTTCAGGAGCTTTTCGTTTCACCCAGCTACAACACAACTGGCCATCTTCAACTTACTAAGCCTTTTAAACAATCACCTATCCAAATTAGCCCCTTTATCTCATATCTTTAATTATTCCCGTATAATCCATTTGAGCGTTAAACCTCGTAATGGAAATAGACCCACCCAAGTACAGGGAGAATATCTGACTTGGGTGACAATTGAAGCCACGAGTTACGGATTAGTTCACCGTTGTTTTACATGAGCTACGAGGTCAGACTGGAGGAGGTCAAAGGTCATTCGAGATTCTATTTCACGGCAATGAGCTTGTGCAAGTAACATGAAATGGTGTGTTTATTAAAATTAACGTTGTCCGTGTAGCACTGATATCTCATTATAGAGATATCTCAGTTGGGATATCAGTACTACTAGGCCAGCGTTTGAATAAAGCTACCCCTCCTCAAAATCTTAGTCTGCGTTTCTGCGCGCGAGCCTGAGAACGACGAAGCAGCGGAGCAAGTGGGTCGATCGGGGAAACTTCTCCAGCCCAATTTCTCCTGCGGCTCTCCTAACTAGACGTAACTAGACGGGCGTTACTGACAAAACCACCAGCAAGGAAAACTATCAAACTAACCATTAACAGACTATTTTGAAAACTATTCCGGTAAAGCGCTTTTTGACTGCATTTCACATGAATAGGAGAAAAGAAGACTTGAGGAAACCAAAGTGGACCAAGCAACGGCTGAAAAGAGAGAATCTCAACAGCGATGCTATGCTGGACAATGGGGAATTTGTGGCTCCAGTGACGACACCTCCGAGGAGATGAAACGGAAAAGAGAAGAATTGGTGAGAAAAAAGTCTAAACAATGGCTATGATGATCGAGGGTGATGATGTATCTCGTGTGCATTTCTACTCTCGATTTGGTTAAAATCAAACAAGCTCAAAAAATATTTGTCAAAAACACACGTCTTCAGTCCTGATTGAAAGCTGTAGCAATTTCTGCTTCAATAATATATTTCGAAATAGAATTCTATAGTTGTGGTGCAAAAGTGGAGAACGTAGGACCAACATACGTTAGGGTTATATTTAGGGTTGGTATCATTTGTGGTGGTAATGTTGTTGATCATTATGATGATGATGATGATGATGATGATGATGATGATGATGAGGATTACCATGACGATGATTGTTATGGCGATGATTGTCATGGTGATGATTGTGATGTCGATGGTGATGATGATGATGATGGTGATGATGATGATATGTTGATCATAAAAATTAAAAATTACTATCGTACTCACTTCAGCAATTTCATTTTCAGCTCGAACGTATTGCTATTTGCAGCTTATCTTAAACGCTTTCGATTTTTGGCAGGCATTGAGAAAACCAGAGCAAGTGCAGCTGGATGATGCAGAAATGCAGAAAATGAAGCAGTTTGACATGGAATTAGAAAGAGCATTGAGTCGGCTTGAAACGAAAGAACCAGGTAGCTTTCATCATCAGATGTAAAATCTTGTAAGAACAATAGAGAAGAAGAACTTTTCCTTGAAACTTTGACTTTTAATTATTCAATAAACTCTTCATTGACTATATGATACATGCATTATTAAGCAGGGCAAGGGTAAAATTGTATGAAAAAAAAAACCAAACTAATATTAATTGTCATGATCGTACAAGGAGCGTTTAATTTCGGTTTTTTAAATATAATTTTTCTTTTATATCCTACTTTTTTTTTTTTTTTTTTGTTCATCCAGGCGTTTCTCCACCGAATCATTTTTAAATTAGTGAATCTAAACCTTCCATCCAATTACTAGTCCTGTATAAGGAGGTTTTTACGTGATGTCATCGCCACCATGTTGGTGATGTGGACGAAAACAAAAGATCTCTCATTAGCCTGTTTTGTTCGTCCACCAGAAATCGTACATTTCACTATTGTTATTGGTGTCTCTAGAGGTTGATTGAAAGCGTCCTATAATTCATCATACTTTTGGATTTGAAAATGTCCGTTCGAGTCATTCGAAACTTATTCAAAATCTCATTTAACTGTTAAGTTGGTCCTAAAAAGTATGGACTTTTTAAAATATCTATGACGGAGACGGCGACGGAAACGTCACTTAACACTATCGATAAGTCTTTTGCGATCATTCCATCTGTTCATGTCCTGAAATGTGGACAGAGTATCCAAAAAAAAAATAAATTAGTACGAGCGGTTTCAGACTAAAAATAGATAAAGAAAGGTTCACATTTGAATGCTTACGTTGTCGTCAAATCCTCAAATTTGGAGATTCTACGTCGATGGATGAAGTGTACCGCGAAAATATGAGCTGAAACGCGTGCTGCACGTGCAGCACGATTATTTTTCCTTTTTAATTTCAATAATATTGTTGTTTTGTGGCGTTGTCGTTGCCGCAGCCATCGTCGTTTCTTAAAGACCGATATAGGCCATTTGCAGTTGTTTGCTCAGCGACCTAGCCTATGAATGGCTGCGAGACTGCAGAGACTTGTATTGATACAGTCCCCACTGCTTTTATCATGTAAATTGTGTTGTTGAATAGGCCATTTCCGAGTTCATGTCTGCCTCCTCTTGAAAGCGAGTTTAAGTGCGAAGTTTTTGTTATGAAAATTAGTTTTCTTTCAGATGTAAAGTAGAACTAATTACCATCACAAAAACTTCGCACTTAGACTCGCTTTCAAGATAAGGCAGACATGAATTCGGAAATGGCCTATTAGTCCGTATTAACATTAGAAAAGCACGAAGGTTATTATCAAAACAGGGTCACCAGCAGCCTCGCTTCCATTCTTAGGCCAGGTAACTTAGCCACAACTGTAAAATGGTCTAACCTCTCATTCAGTGTGAGGAGTTGTCCGCTCCCGCTTTTGACGTTGTGAATAAATACAATTTGATTTGCAAAGAGCGAAGACTGACCAGCATGGTGAGACATTGTCTGCACCTTGAAGGGAACCTCCACTCTTACTACAAAATAAGTTTAAATCGTAGGCAATTATGTTTGCAAACAAATGTGTTCAACATTTGCTTTCAAAAAACTGTTTATACTAGGAAAACTGAATTTTAAAATCGCTTATTTTCACTTTCAAATTTCGTGGGCGCCGCCATCTTGAATAGTTGTGACGTGTTAAGGTTGGCCTTTTGTTCAGACACAAAGAGCTTTTGTGTAATAACAATGGGGCAACCATTACATGTCACAATTATCCAAGATGGCGGCGCCTGCGAAATTTGAAAACAAAATTAGGCCATTCTAAAACTTATTTATCTCGGATACAAACGCTTTCTTTAAACAAAATAGACTGATTTGACAGTAAAGGTTACTTCCTGTGATTTTAAGTTATTTACTTGTTGAAGGGGAGGTTTCCTTTAACCTGCTTCAGTTTGATAACAAAGAAACCCGCCAGTTGCAGAGTTGCATTCTCCACTTGCACAATTCCCATAATACACCTCTTTAATTTGAACGATGGACGGTAACCGGTATTACAGCGTTTTTTGTATCGTTTCATGTGATCAGAAAGTTTGTTCCCGGGTCTCTCTATTCTCGTGAAGGTGAGACACCGTGGAAACGAGGCTGTGCTGCAAAGCAGTTCGGCTCTCAGGTAGGTGAGGCACTTCATGACAAATACATAGCATAAAGTTGGACTAGCGAGGTGAGGATGCTATATGTACATAAAATGTCACCCTCGATGGCCATTAATTAATAACTAACCATTCTCAAACAAGTGCTAAACTTTGTACTTACAATGTTCAAAGGGCGCATGGTGCGACCGGTATGGCCCTAAAGTTGTTTGTCATGTATTTGCCATAAATTTGTCCCACCTAAATGTGGCGGACCCATTTAATTAATCATGATCGTAAGTAGTACACGTTATCATAGGCGGGCCAGCAGTGATTAACCACTTGCGATCACCTGTCAAATCATCTGGAAGAGATGTCGAGGTGTTCAAGAGACAATTTATAAACTTGAAGCCGGTGGAATGATTTGAGGGCAAAGTAAAATCAGATACAACATATTTGCCACTTTTTAATTTAAAGCGGAGAGGCTGGCGGTGGGGGGGATTTTTTAATTTAAAGTCTTTCCGGCAATACAATAATTGTTACATATGACTTTTCTCTTTGTTTACACCTACTATATATCCGAAATTTGTTTCTATGAGTGCGATCTAACTTTCTCGTACAATGGTTGCTACGGAGTGTTTTCTTTATTTGGTCTGACCATCACAGTAATTTGCCCAGAATAGTAGAATAAGTGCAGTTGTCGTAAGGTTAAATTTATGTGGAAATAAAGCGTATGATTAAAAACTGCTAAAAAGAGAATTAACGTCCACTTGAACAAATAAACAGTCCATTACCCAAGAGTAAGTTTACCCAAAGTGGCCTGGTCCTGTCAGCGTCAGAGAATTGTCCATTTTTAAAACACCTCTTTGACCCCCCCCTCCCCTCCCCCCTTGAAACTCGAACGGATTACAGAAACCAGCATGTCCCGAATGGTGAGTCCTGGGGAAGCAAAATGGCCCCCAAAAATCTGCATAGGCATTGTTTTCGACTTCTCTTAGGACATTTTCATGTCCCAGGAGAAATTGCAAACAATGGTTATGCAAAAGTTTTGGGGGGTAATAGAGGTGTATTATGGGATTGTGCAAGGAGTGAATAGACCAAATCGGCTAACTCAGCTAAGTCATCTCACGGAATTTTCAACTCCTGAGGGATGATCCTGACACTTCAGGATCGCATCCTGTATGCCTATCGATGTAAAACTGATAGACGCTTGAGTGACAGATTTAGGGAACATTAACGATCCACAAGGCTACCAGACTACGATCGTCTTGCTGGACGCCATTTTGCTACCCCAAGGCTCACAATTCGGGACATGCTGGCTTCTGTAATCCGTTTTATGTTTCAAGGATGCTACAGACAGAGAGAGTTTTGAGGCCAGGATAATTTTTAGACACCGCACCCTATAAACCCTTGTGGTCTCAATGTAGACTTTGGTTTTATGTAGAGTCAGCGCGCGCTATAAACCTTGCGTTGTTTGATTATTGCTTATAATTCGAAGCGCTTGGTTCACTGATCCTCTGGCGCAAATCTAAACTCCTTCAACTCAATGCTGCACCAAATTCAAACCCTTTGTTTGGTCTATTGTTTATTTTCCCGCTTAAGGTGGTTTAAAAATAGACACTTTTTCTGATGGGGACAAACCTAATACCAAATTCTTACTATGGACTCTTTCTTAAATTCAACATTTCCCGTTTGTTAGCTGTCTTGTGATTATTCATAATGTACTTGAACTGGCACGGAATAGAGTAGCCTTTATATCTTACGGTTCTGTTTAGGAGCGACGGAAAGAGCAGCAAAGTTGCGAGAACGGGAATGGGGCGGGAAAGAGGGAGCAAAGAAAAACCCGGTAGTCTCTTTGCCACCTTCTTCAGTCGTTTTAAGGACGGTGCCTACTATTGTTATTGTGCATACGTTCTGCGCATCTCCAGATACTCGGATTTCCTATCGCCGATGCTTACTAATACAGGGATATTTTTGTGCGGTTTAAAACTATCCGGAGAAAGTAGATCTTAGTTAGTACTCTTGGTATCCAAAAAGAAAATTGGGGGTAACCATGCATTTTTGAGAGGTAATTAAGCTTCCATTTGAGAAAGAATGCCATACATTCCTTTGTATTTTAAAGCTTTTTACAATTATTATTCACGAATTACCCCAATTTTCTTTTTGGATTTCAGTGACACTTGTTAAGATCTACATTTCCTGCATAATCACACACCGGGGCAAAAATATCTTTAATTAGTAGGCACCGTCCTTAAAAGCTTCGCAGCTCACTCTTGCGCTCTGCCGCCTGCCGGCAATGATGCCATCGTTTTTCAGAGTTAATAACCAGTCTTTCTGCTTTTCTGTACCTTTTCATCGAATTGCCCAAAAAAAAAGCTCCATCTCAAGAATCAGAATTGACATAAAGTGATAAACTGTTCCATTCATCATCTCAACGAAACTGGTTGACATACTTACCTGAGTTCGTGTGATTGAGATCACAATTTCGGGTCGCTAAATGGGTTTGTTCATGCTTCTTTGAAAAAAAAACGCATTTTTGATTGTATGTTGTCCTTTTAAAATTGTTTTTAATTTAAAACTCTTTTCCTTACCTGTCGCTGAAATTGAAGAACTCTTAATTCATTTCTGTATGGTTTGCAGGTTTTATCCAGAATACCGGCCTTTTCATCGATCGCGGGGAACTGGGAAGATATGTCCCCAGTTTCCCTGAAAATGTCGTGATTGTTAGCTTTCATTACGCCTACATGAAGGGCATTTCACTTCAGCCTATTTAAACGGAGGGGCTTTATTAAAGTTTTTCAGCCAAAAAATAACACTAAATACATCGGAACGGATAAACAAAAGGATTTTGGTTCACTGGGGAAATCGCTGAAAAGATAAGAATATTTTCTTAGCGTCCGTGAAGTCACGTTTTGCCTCGTGCTCCTGTTATCGCACAGGATTTTGTTATCCCTTAAAATATTCGCTGGTTTTCGCTCCAAGTCTAACATATTTACCTTAATTTAATGTCCACCGTATTATTTTATCCACTGGGATGAGTTTTGCGTCGAAAAATTGGTAATTTGGGTGTTTTTATGGTCAACAGACGTTAATTATTCGTAAAATGATCTGTCTCGTCAT
>NC_090889.1:21186782-21189282 GCF_036669925.1 Montipora capricornis
TTTATTCCCCAAAGCCTTGAGATGATATCTTTTGTTTCGGACTGAATTTTAATATATCGAAATCGGTCTATTGCTTTGAGTTAGCGCGAGGTTCCAGTTATCGAGGATTCGAGTGCATGACCAAGGGTAAAATTGCAGTAAAATGTATGAGGAAATCCAGGGCAAAACGATCTTGGTTCGAGCAGCATAGTTAGTAGAGGAAACTAACTAACTAACTAACTAACTAACTAACTACCTATGTTAGCACGAGGCAGTACAGTTCGAGTTAGTGAGGGTTTTGAGTTATCGGGAGTTGACCGTATGATCAAATTCTCATTACTGACATAAAAAGTCATGTATAGCAGTCAGTAATTAAGGAGAATTCATATTCAAATTCAAATTTTCAGTTCAGTATATTCAGGACGAAATTTAACCAGTTGCTAAGACGGTTTGAAATCTGTCAAGCTGGAACGGGACTCGAAGAATAATTAGAGTCCAACTGATAAGACCATGTTAAACAGGGATACCTTGATACACATCACAGACACCTGGTAATGCGTATCTGTCTAAGCAAGGACCAACGGCGTAAAAAAAAAAAAAACAGGAGCCCCGGAACCTGCTAAAGATCTACTCATGCAGCAATATAAATATTACAGAAAACCAAAAAGAGTAAGGCTGATTGGAAGGTGAAGGAATAGATTGCGCATAAAGCCAATACTTCGAAAGGCACTGCCTTTCTTTATCAGGGTGGGGACGTAGTTCATGCATGGTGTGCAGGTATCCCCTTATATACAGCTTGTTTAGTTTACTTGCTTTAGCTTCCTTTAAAACTAGCAAATTGGATACAAGCCAGACTGACAAGGATCTCGCGCCCGCTAGTGCTTACTCCCAACACAATGATCACGATACGTGTGGATGAAAGGGAGAAACTTTGGCCTTAAAACCGTCTTTTGTTCAAATTACGTGCATAATTCTCGTTACCAGTCTACTTGACAATGTATCGAGCTTGTGAGGAGAAAATTTGTATCAATCACTCTTGGAAGTGAAAGGATTAAGCCAATACTGCAAATAAACTGACAAATAAGATAATTGCTGTATACTGTTTATTTGACTGACTCGGGCTACAAGGCTTCTATTTGCCGAATAACCATAACAAGCTGCAGTATTCCACTAAAAAGAACTAGCTTAAATCTTGCCTTCAGTAATCTAAGCTCGTTCAGGATAAAGACTGAGATCCTTTGCTTAAGGGTGTGGACCAGCAGGACCATCTATTATATTGGTAAAAATCTCCATAAAGGAAACAAACGAGTAATCTGGACCATGCGGCAAATTGACAGCTTTTCTTGGATCGTGAATCAAATCTCCTTTTCCATCAAGGTTGGTGGCATTAGTTCCCCCAGGCTTTTGGGACCAGAAGCCGTTGTTATCCAAGCGATACCAATGAAAATCTTCACCTAAGCAGCAAAATGAAAAACAGTTTGAGAATAGCAATTGAAATACAAAACTATGGGCTAGTTTTGTTTTACAAAAAGCACTAACGGTTCCTTAATTAAATGCGGGAATAATTTCAGCAGTCTGCCGCCACGAATGCTTGGTGGGGGTAAAAATGATTCAGAACCATAATATTATGATTAGCTGTTCAGATCGGCCAGTTTTTCGAAGTTCTGTGGATGCAGCTCAGACCGGCAAGAATCGGAAATTTCATGTCTTTTCCTTTTCTGGACTTTGCATCGGATTTCTTGGTTTTAATTACGCAAAACAATTTTGTGCATCAAGAAAGCTGTATCCAAGACTGATCTAGAGACATTTTTGACCCGAAGCAATGAAATCAATGATCGCGGTAGTGCCCCGCCGTTGTTTTCTCGCACAATGCATGACTAATTACCCAAAAAGAAACTAAATCTTCAGCTCTCATGGTATTCTTTACTAAAGAGGTATTGATTGTTTAAAACGGAAATAACCCTTTTCTAACCTTTTGCAACCACGAGTGCCACAAGGCAGTTAGGTTGTTTTGGCGCTGCGGGAACGGGATCGTTTGGTCCAACGTTCAATTGCAGTAAACCATCGCTTTTCGCAGCCGCAAGAACCACTTCTGCCGTGAGTTCCTTAGCTGGCGGCAAATGATAACCACTTGCATTACCAGGCTGTGCAAAACTGTTGGTAATTTTGTCGTTTGCATAGTTGTAACAGTTGTTGTTTATTCGGACCAAAGAGTAGTCGTTCCAACGACGCAGGTTAAGTCTTGGAGCATAACCTGCGATTGGAGCCTGCGACACCTCTTGGCCCATAGCTTCCTGAGGCATATCTATCGATTCGGCGATTCCATGCTGAATCCTGTTGAGCAAGTCATCGGATATCCGCCCTTTTGGCATGGTTTCAAGGAGAAGATATTGTAGGTCCTTGGTCTCCTTGCCTACAATCAATTCGGCCTCCTTGGCATCCGACTCATGCACTAGGAAGCCTTTGTACCCAAGAGTAGCGGCCATGTGCTCGCGCCGGTAGGTCATGCCAAGATCTCTGG
>NC_090889.1:21194282-21211782 GCF_036669925.1 Montipora capricornis
TTGTTATACGTTGTAGCAGCGTTGTTCGCTGTGGCGGTGTGCTTCAAACCGGCTGAAGGTATGGACGATAGTATATAGCCGAGAAATAGGTCTTCTTCATTGTCAGTCTTTTTCATTAACTTTAAAAAGAAGCTTTTATTGTTCCATAAAGCAGGATCTTTCTCTGTAGACTTGGGTCATTGTCATAAAATCGTCACTAGTTTCAAATCAGTCTTTGAAGAAATCAGCACTGACTATTGGAAGTGCATGTAATTTCAGTTATCTATGAAAATTTGAACTCGATGTAAGAGCTGGGTACTATCATGTTGCGAAGGATTTATAGGTCTTCTTCTATTAACATAACCTTTAAAAGACACCGATGAAACTTTCTTACAGAATGTTTGCCTCATTTGACAAAAGCACGTCTTTTTCAAATCAGTTACCGGCATTTAAGAAATCAGCACTAATTTATATTAGAAGTACATTGTGTAATTATTAAGTTATCTATGAAATTTTGAACCCAATGTAAGAGATAATCTCTGCGCAATTTATGTTCAGAAACGCAAAACTTTCTGATTGTAAAACCGCAAAAGCGGGGAGGTTAGCTTAGCTTACTAAGTTTTCTTCGATTTTGAAGTCCATTTGTGTAACGGTGTATATAGACAGAAGTCTTGTTCTTGGACGATGCCAACTGGCTTAACCCCATCCCAGTCGGGATTCTTAACAATTGTCAGTTGTTTTTTGTTCTGCTGGGGATTTTAGGACACCATTTTCATGCCCAAATAGGGACACAGATAAGAACGCAGCTGCATGTGCGGGAAAATGCACGATCCGCGTTACGTTCAAATATAGATATTTCTTAACTAAAAAAACCCCAAACCCCAGAGTTAAAGGCTTCAAATGTCATGAACTTTTGATATAAATTAATTAAAGGAGTTTGATACTCGATTGCCTGACAAGTTTCTTTTGACTGAGCTGAGTGGCGCAAATGGTGATCCCGCATTACAACTGAAGACCACTGTATTGCAAGTCCGGAGATAATCCATTATGCGCTTCATGCTACATACAGTCTGACTGATTATTATGCTTGGCAAGGCATTGGTTTAGGAAAGGAAAGAAACTTTATTTAAGTGTCTAGTCGTTCTAGCGCTGGAGCGCTAATTGGGGACACTGTAAACTGAAATTAATGAAAGTAAGTCAAGTCAAATCAAGTCAAATGTTGGTTTTTGAGCAAGCTCCGTTTGCTGGGATACAGATAATACTCCATCTGTTTGGGATATTTTGGCCAAGCCCTGATGGGATAGGTCGTTTATTGAAAATCAGCATGATATCCTAGGAAATACCCAAATATAGAAGACATGATCCCAGCTACGGTGAAGGCATACCCGCCATCCGCAAGAAACTAAAAATAGGGATGGGGAGAGGGGAAAATTCATTTGACTCTCTTGAATCAGCCTCCGCCTAACTTGCGCACATGGTCAAAGATCTACGGAAATTCTCGGATGACAGGAATGCCCAAACTGCAACGTGGGAAATAACTAAACTAAGCATGTCACATTCAGCATAAATCCATTTATTTCCTCTGGGCAATATATTTCTTTTTGAAAACGATACCACACACAGTAGGCAACTTTCACGAATGCGTCATTTGACTACAACTACCAGAATTCAAATCACCCTCTAATAGTTAAGTCTGTTGAAATATCAGTGGTACACGGCCAACGTTTGCAAAAACATAACCCTTCCTTGTACTTGTACATATTCATTGCCATGACATTGACATCTTAAATTCCCACGACTTGCTCTCGTCTGAACTTGTAGCTCAGTCGGTAGAGCAGCGGTGATCTAATCCGAAGGTCGTGGGTTCAATTCCCATCCTGGTCAAAGTTTTTCTCTGTCTTTGTGTGGGCCCATTTCCATTAGTACGGCTAACGCTTACATGGTTCATATGGGAAGAAAACTGGCGCTTCACATCACCGTCTAATGGTTGAGTCTGTTGAAATATAAAAGCTACACGGCCAACGTTTGCAAAAACGGAAGCCTTCCTTGTACAAGAATTCAGTTTGCTTTGCTTTTCTTATTTAAAATTTGTATTCCCAGTCGGGTAAAAAGAAAAATAGCTATAATAAGCATGAGACAAGCAAAACGTAAAGGATTTTATGCACTTGTAGTCAAATGGCATCATCATACAAATGTCCTATTTATTGGGGTCGTGTCCTACCTCATTGAATGGGCTTCAGGATTGGCCAAAAGAACAATAGAACGAACAAAGGTAACAATGGGTTTAGCAGAGAAAACAATAGGAGGTACGACATTATACAGCCAATGAAATATAGTGTTGAACAATAGGTACGACCCTACCCATTAATTGAGCACTTTAATTACATTTTGTCTGTCTTTTGGGGTTTTCGCTCTGATCTGCGTTGCAGCAATGTATGACATTTTCCGTGCAACTGAAAAAACTCCGAATCTTTTGCCATAAATTACCATATTGTTTGACGAAGTTGGTTTAGCATGAGCTATTGATAATCGACGGAAACTTGTTCTTTAAAATGCAGGAGAGTACAGAGTGACTTTGGTGATATACAGTGGTGTTCCTGATCCTGTTTGGACGGTTGACTATGGTCATAGGAGCTTTCAGATGGTATAAAAGTATCTGCAGGAGGCCAGAGATCTTGGCATGTCCTACCGGCATGAGCACATGCCCGCCACTCTTGGGTACAAAGGCTTCCTAGTGCATGAGTCGGATGCCAAGGAAGCAGAATTGATCGTAGGCAAGGAAACGATGGAGCTGCAAAATCTACTGCTTAAAACCATGCCAAAAGGGCTGATACCCGATGACTTAGTCCCGAAGATTGAGCAAGGGATTCGATTGGTAGATGTGCCTCGACAGGCTAAAGAAGCTTTGCTCCAAGAAGGGTTGCAGGCTCCAGTCGCAGGTTATGCTCCAAAACTTAACCTGCGTCGTTGGAACGACTACTCTTTGGTCCGAATAAACAACAACTGTTACAACTATGCAAACGACAAAATTACCAACAGCTTTGCACAGCCTGGTACTGCAAGTGGTCATCCTTATGAAAGTCTCACTCCAGAGGAGCTTCTTCGGGCTTCCGAAAGCGATGGTTTACTGAAATTGAACGTTGGACCAGACGATCCGGTCCCCGCAGCACCAAAACAACCTAACTGCCTAGTGGCACTCTTTGTTGACCCTGGTTAGAGGAGACTTGTTTCTTTTAAAGCAATCAATACATATAGTAAAGAATATCATGAGAGCTGCAGGTTTAGTTTAGATTTAGATTTAATTTGGGTGATAAGTCATGCATTGTGCGAGAAAAAAACGGCGGAGCAATATCGCGTTCATTGATTTTATCGCTTCGGGTCAAGAATGTCTCAAGATGAGTCTTGGATACAGCTTTACTGATGCACAAAATTGTTTTGCGTAATTCAAACCAAGAAATCCGATGCAAAATCGAGAAAAGGGAAATTTCCGATTCTTGCCGCGGCCCTGCGCTGCGCTGCATCCACAGAACAGCTAATTATAATATCATGGTTCACTTTTACCCCCACCAAGCATTCGTGGCGGCAGACCACTGAAATTATTCTCGCATTCAATTAAGGAACCGTGAGTGCTTTTAGCCCATAGTTTTGTATTTCAATTGCTATTCTCAAACTGTATTTTATTTTGCTGCTTAGGTAACGATTTTCATTGGTATCGCTTGGATAACAACGGCCTCTGGTCCCAAAAGCCTGGACAAGGTAATGCCACCAACCTTGATGGAAATGGAAATTTGATTCACGATCCAAGAAAAGCTGCCAATTTTCCGAATTTCGATTACAAGTTTGTTTCCTTTATGGAGATTTTTACGAATATAATAGATGGTCCTAGAGGCCCACATTAAGCAAAGGATCTTCCTTATCCTGAACGAGCTTTGATTACTGAAGGCCAGATTTATACTAGATCTTTTTAGTCAAATACCACAGCTTGTTATAAGCTTTGTAGTGCGAGTCAGTCAAATAAACAGTACATAACACTTATCTTATTTGCCTGTTAATTTGCAGTATTGCTTTAATCCTTTCACTGGGTCACCTTTTTAATCCACTAGCTCCTCGTTTTTTGGAAGAGGTTTCCCCTTTTTTGTGTTTTTGTTTTGGTAACACCAGTCTTTGCTTAAACCAGTATTATAATTATATGTCAGGCACGAAGGAAAGGAAGCTGAAAAAACCACTTGCATTTCAACCACGTGGTTTGAGTCTCGGAGGGGTGCCTGAGCTCTTAAAGTGCATTTGAAGATATTTTGGGTCCTACGTGCCAGTGGTTACACGTATCTTCGAGATGTTAGCTATAGACGAAGTGAATAAAATATAGAATTCGAGCAGTTATGCACTAATCTCTAATCTGTGTAAGCGATGTAAACGAAATGCGTCCACTTGGAGTATGGATGAACGTGGAGGTCAGTTGCTGTGGAGTCAGGTGTTGCAGCGAGACCGACCACGTGCACACGGGAACGTACCGCGGTCCTCATCAGCTGTAGTCGGGTTAGTCAGGGTACTTCTGACTAGAATTCGAAAGTCACCGGCGCAAGTTTCGATAAGGTCGATATGCTACAGGATGCGATTTGCAGGGATTGAAAAATAGCAGTAGTGTTGGGATCATCCCCCAGTGGTTGGAAATTCCGTGAGATCTGTTGGCTGAATTAGCCGGTTTGATCTATTGCTTATTTTCCCGTGAAACTTGGTTTAAAAATAGACACTTTTTCTGACGCTGATTGTGACAAACCTGATACCAAATCCTTACTCTTGGGTAATGGACTCCTTCTCGAACTAAACATTTCCTTTTGGTGAGCTCTCTTGTGCTTACTTAATGTGCTGGAATTTCTATTCCATGGGATAGCCTTTGTATCTTGCGGTTCTGTAGAGAACCGAGAACAAGTAGCAAAGTTGAGATAACGGGACAATGGTGGGGAAGGGGAAGCAATAAAAAGAACGGGGCAAGGGAGGGAAAAGGGGGCCAACAAAAAGAACTGGGCAGGGAAGGGGAAAGGGGAGCAACGAAAACCCGGGTGGCCTGTCTGCCACTTTCGTCACTCGTTTTAAAGGCTTTTCAGATGGCTCTCGCGCGCTACCAGCAATGCGGTCGTTTTTGTTAATAACCCGAGGGGTTCTCCTTCCCTTTTATTGTATTACCCAAACAACAGAGAGTTGATATAAACCGTTCCATTCATTATCTCAACGAAACCAGTCGACACTTATGTCCAAAAATGCACCAAATTAGATGCACACCCAATTTTGACATCCAACATGAGGTGTCCCTTTAAGTCTAAGCCTTTGCTAATTATATCGGGAATAAGGTAAGGATGAAGGTTAGTGTTATTTTTATCTTAGGGTAAATGCAAATGCTTATCCTTATTTGAGGAGCAGTATTTGGGGGACACTTTGTGACGTAATATGTCTGTATTCCGAGACACCGCGCACCGGTGGCTAAGTTTGTTGAGCATGGGTCTGTCATGCAGCGGTCACGCCAAAACGCAGACTGCGGACTGTGTAGACCGTGCAGACCAGGGGTAAAATATGGTGTTACCCTCGCTAATATTGAGAGCTAACCGTAAACAGGCTAATCTGAATGTTATTTAGGCCTAATTCAGGCTAACCGAATTTTTTCAGTGTCCCGTCTTGCGGGAGGTCGCGGGTTCGAACCCCAGCCGGATCAACACTAGGGATCTTAAAATAACTGAGGAGAAAGTGCTGCCTTTGTAATTTCAAGTCTTTTCGGATAAGGACTATAAACCCTAATGGTAATGGTAATGGTAATGAATTTATATAGCGCATTTTCTATTAACATATTCAAATGCGCTTTACAAGCAAAGGATCTTTGGGTGAGATCGGACATAAGCATATATAGGCGCCGCTGGCAGCCGCTATCAGTCCATTAGCGATCTCACCCAGCACATGAACGAATGAAATGAGGCCTGACCACAACACCACGAGCTCCTACTCTTTACGAATAGTGTGTGGGTTCTTTTATGTCCCACTGGGTTGTGAACATTGAAGGGTTGTGAGACGGGGCCTACGTTTTATAGTCCTTATCCGAGAAGACTTGAAAGTCTTAACCATTTGCGGATGTAATTACAAAGGCAGCACCTTCTCCTCAGTTATTTTAAGACCCTGAGTGTTGGTCCGGTCAGAGTCGAACTCACGACCTATCACATGGCAGCCCGATGCTCAACCAACTGAGCCACCGGTGCACCGGTCCCGTCTTACAGATATCTTCTATGTTCATAAGTTCCGTGCAGTGTGGGACGAATGCACACACTATTCGAGAAGAGTAAGGGATGAAGTCCTCGGTGTTGTGGCCGTCCTGTTCTCTCCAGCACAAGTGGCGGGCTTGGCAGTGATGTCTCTAAAAAGGCTCGCGGTGTATGAGGCCACCTAGGCAGAAGGCAAAGGGACTTCGCCGATTGTTGGAACATGTATATGTAGGCCGCACACCGGTGGCTCAGTTGGTTGAGCATCGGGCTGCCATGCAGGAGGTCGCGGGTTCGAACCCCGGCCGGATCAACACTCAGGATCTTAAAATAACTGAGGAGAAAGTGCTGCCTTTGGAATTTCATCTGCAAATGGTTAGACTTTCAAGTCTTCTCGGATAAGGGCTATAAACCGTAGGCCCCGTCTCACAAATGTCTTCTATGTGCATAAGTTTCCCATGTTGTGGCTGCCCTGTTCTCTCCAGCAGAAGTGGCCGGCTTGGCGGTCATGTCTCTAAAGAGATTTGTGGTGTAAAAGGCCACCTAAGCAAAAACAGCCACAAGTCAAATATGGACTTTGCCGCCGGCGTGCTGGAACATGTAGATGTAGATGTAGACACTAGTGGTTTTGAAGTTGGGGACAGGAGTAGTGACGCTTGTTATAAGCCGCGTGCATCTATAGCTAATGGAATTTTTTCGCCTGACGTCACGGCGATTATGTTGGTATACAGAACAATAGGGAAAAAGTCTTTTGGGAATTTGACTCTATTATTATGCAAAACTGGTTCGATATTTTTGCTATTGCTTTGTATACCAAAATGGACGTCTCATCACGTGAGTGAAAATACTCTATTGACTCTTTTCACACAGCGGCCATGTTGATTCCCGAGGGACGAGAAACTTTTGTTTTTGCCTGGTAAAACTCGTTTCCAAACACATAAACTCGAGGCTCGGCCTACGAAATCTATTGTCTCTGGCCAACATAGGCCCCGCGTGATAAGGGTCCATTAGAGTCATTTCTGGACACATCTGCCAAATGAACCGGTTTTTTTAGTACCCAACATCTGGTAAAGCTCACTTGTCTTTTTCTTGGAGTAATGTCTGGTACCTATGTCAAAATCATTTCGCCGAAAATGCCATTCAAGTAATGACAGCCTTGGAACAAAAGCATCACCCATTTTTAGCACGTCGCGACTAAGCATTGAAAAACCAAACATCGTTTTTGTGACATTTTCCCGAGATAGTTCCCGGACACCAGTCATGATTTTCTTCATTGCTTTATTCCCGTTTTCATTACAAAAAGTTACAAATTTTAGCAAAGCAGAAAGCGTAATCCCTTATCCATATCAGCACTCATTCATTTCTTCTAACCTTTTTTTCAATTTTTTTTTTTCCAGCGGCCATCACTTCTCGCTGTTGGCAAGAGTTCCTTTGTTGGTTTTCTTAACTGATAATGGTCTCGAGTTGGCATATGAGAGTCTATAGAAACGGATCTTCTTGGCCACGATCTTTACGCGATGATTTAGAAACTTTAAAGTGAAAGGCTCACCCTAATCTTTACTCTCTAGTGATGATTTTCGAAATACCGAGCTTTATATATCCCTTCTTAAAGCAAAGCAAACCTAAATGGATTATAAAATTACCCCAAAATAAAAATGGTTCAAGGGCTTAAATCTAAATCCCATGAACGCAGAAGACCGATTCTTGTGCACTTCTGTCAGGTCGCGACCATCAGCCTCACTAATAGAGAAACGGTCTTCTTCGACTTTCGGCCCTTAGCGGTCACCAGCAGCTCATCTCCTTTGCCTGGTGAGGCCGAGAGGGGCGCCTTCAAGACGACAGAGAAGAAACTGGTGCGACTCTGGCGGACAGTGATGCTGGAACCGCGAAGATTCTGGAAGTATTTCATGCGATCCTTGGCTTTGATATCAAAGGTGTCCGTCGGCCCATTGTTGTGCATCAAGAACGTCACAAGGCTACTGCGGCCCGCGGGGATTGTATAATCGTTTCTGGCGTAGATTACTCTGATAAGTGTGTTGCTGGGATGTACAATATTATGTGACCTGCGTTGGAAGTTGTATCCTTTCTTTGTCTTTCCCCGTAATTTCAGTGTAAATGGCACAGCGGGACAACGGAAGGAGGCACTAAAGTGAGCACCACTTGTTCCGCGGGGGGTCACAGTGGCTGTTGTTAAACGTCTCCCGTCCTCGCTTATTAAGTCAAGCTTGAGCGTGTTCCTGTTGATCTTCGCATTTCCGGCAACAGTTATGACGACGCGAGCTGGGTCGTGTCCTGGTACATAAAACGAAAAGGGAAAATAAGTTGTCTAACACGCCTTTTCTGAGCCTAAATTTTAAACATGCCTATGAAAAGTATATTCAAAAGCGCGGTTTAGAGGGCAAATGTGTAGTTCTAAAAGCCCCTATCTGAAGGTTACACGCAACTTTGGGAAGACCATCCTCCCTTCTCAAGAATATACTGTTATTATCCCGTTGCCTAAGTTTAGCTCTGCTTTCTGGTCCCTAAAACACTTCCATTTGTCTTTGGTCTGCTATTCCTCAGTTGAAATTGCGGTGTTTAATGCTCTTTGAAAACCCTTGCAAAGCTACCAAGTTGAGGAAGCGCTTTGAGTTAAAAAACATCATGAGGGCTCAAAACAAGAATTGAAAGTCTTGCCGTCCTTTTAATTTTAGAACAAAAACCCAAAAATTGCTCTGATCGTCTCATTGCTTAGAGTGCTAAAAGGTTTAATCTATGCACGGCTCAAAAGAATAGAGTTTTCACGTTCATACGAAAACTGAAAAGAAAAAAAGAAAGGGTACTGGGAATGAATTTGGGCCAAGGAACTGGGAACGAGGCCTCTTGAACCCATTCCCTGATCTTTCATTTTAAATCCCTATTTCCTCGTCCCGTGTCTCTTGTTCCAGGTCGCTATATCTAGTTTCTTGTTTCTTGTGCACGAGGAAAATTAAGAATAGGGACTATGAATTAGGGAATCTGAGGTAAGGGATTTAGGCTTTTATAGATTGTGCTAGCAGAATTTTTCGATTAATTTGAGGAAACTAGCTTAATTTTGGCTGATTTTTAAAAAGGAGCACTGCTTGTATAATTGGAGTACATTGATAACCCTGAGACCATTTTTGTTTAATGTTTTAGCCGCATTCGCGCTTTGGTAACGGAGAGAGAGAGCCGAGGACGCTGGCAGTCTGGCAGGAGATTACGGGACTGGAAGTTGCCTGAAGACAAAGATAGCAAATATATATATATATATATTAGAACAGGAGCCTGTCACACCAAAAAAGTATTGCCAAAAGATCGTGATACGTTTTTTGGACTTGTTTCGCTCATTTTGAAAAAGAAATAATTTTAAGAACAAGTGGCATAATTGGTAAACAAGAGCATAATTTGGGCAAAACATGGGCACTGCTAGTAGCATAAAATGCCACTTTTACTTGCACAATCTATAAAAGCCTAAAGGGATTAGGAAATAGTTATAAAAGGTGAGGGATTGAGGAGTAGGGACTGACGAAGTGCTCACCCAGCAGAGGATGTGATATCGGTATTGGTTTTCCTCTTCCACGGCTCGGAATCATGATGAAGAAATACTCAAAGTCCACGTTTGTTTTACTGACGCCTTTGACCTGGTAGGAATGTTTACCACTTCCTGACACGGCCAGCTTCCACGTTCCAAACAGCGGATTGTTGATTTCGTAAATTACAAGGGTGAGAAACTTGGTGACACCCACGGTAACATCTCTCCCTTTCGGATCCTTAAGGGCGACCTTTTGGCTTGATCCTTGCCTCACTACGGTGATGAAAATCTTCTCTGTGGAATCATCAACAGTGATGCTGTACGTAGAACCTCGCACACTTCGCCTCTTTTTCCCGCTTGCACTATTACTTCCTCCGCTTTCAAGGCAAGTCGCACCTACAAGTGCACCAGCGGTAATCCCAGACAGCTTCTTAAGGTCATTTGATTTGGGGAGATTAAACATGTAACCACAGGTCTCTTTGGCTAGTTCTTCAAATGGCTTATAGCTCGACTTCCAACAAAGACCAGTTGTAAAGAAGTTTATAGTAATGCCATTCCCGAAGTCTCTGTTGGCGAAGCTGAGAACTTCGTCCATGTTGTCAATTGAATAGTCTTTGGCAGAGGCGTCGGTAAAAACGTACATAGGCGAGCCGTAGTTCGGACTTTCACGCATAGCGTCGAGGATGCCTTTGAAGGTAAGCTCTGGGCAGTCTCCACCTCCGCTGGCAGAGAGGCTGTCGATAGCTTTCTCGAAATTTGTTCCATTTCCTTTTCCTTCGTAGGTGACTGGTCCAGTTCCTGGAAAGATGCAACAAACACGCGAAACAGGACAGAAGAGACAAATTTCGTTGGAGCAAGGAAGCATTTTTAATTGTAGTACTACGCATAAAGACTTGCTTGAAAATATCTTACAGGGATTCTCTTCATTGTGATTTGCTCTCTCGCGTTTTCCCGCACTTAGCATGCGCACCACCTGCACATTTTATTTTCCTTTTAAACTGATCAGCTTATTTGAATCGAGGATTCTTCAACAGGCCGGGTTAAATAATTCTTCGCCTTAAAGCAGTCAGTTGGGAACTTTTCTTGTAAAGATTTGGAAACAATTTCGAACATAATGTTTACCCTATCAAAAGTGACTCTTACATAGACAATCAGCGTAAAATCTAAATTTACTCCCTTATAGTAGGTTGTTACCTTCAAACTGTTTGGTCTGCATGGGGGTCTTGGTTTTTGCTCTCAATGCATTTATTTTTGGAATAGCTGCGATTTTAGCACTGAAGGAAGACGCCTTCGTAGCTGGCGGCCTTAAAGCGCTCAAACTAGCGAAGAAGCCGCGCGGAAACTAACAGCGCAGCCGAGTGGAGGTTGTGGGCGGGGAGGATTGGACAAAGCCAATGCAAAGGGTGAGTATTCTTCCCTGTCCATTCCCCTCGCGCGTTGGGCTATCTCTTGCGCGATCCAAACTCAAGAAATCAGCCAGCTACGCCGGGAACTAAAGGATTTTTAGCACTTACCAGGATCGTTGAATGGGGATAAAATGTAGTCCACATCCTCATCCCTTCGGTGATTGACAATAGATTTGGCAATGGATTTAGCCGCTTGAATTTCGTCCCACATACTGCCAGTATTATCAATAGCAAACATCAAAGTGACGTCTCCATTGACACTCATAAAAGTGTCAAAAGAAGCGGCGCCAAGATCTTTCTTAACGGAATTCATATAAGCCTTAACCGCAGAGCCAGTACTAGTGGTAGATCGCTTTTTTCGACCACTTGTCTTCGCGAGTTGAACTGCGGAGTATAACCCAAGACCGACAGCTTGACGGGCAAAGAGATAGTTTCGTTGCTGCGTCGCTAATTTGATGTTTGCTTTGATTTTTGCTAAGCGTTGGCTGCTGTGACGATTTCGCGATCCCGAAGCTGCCTGCGCTGCGTAGATTGATCTCTCAATTTGATCGAGGGCTACCAAGAACTTATTGGACGGTGACTTTCTCTTTGATACTCCGGTCGAAGGCAATCGTGATGCATGTGATTCGACTGCAGATATGAATTGGAAAAACCATAAATGAATAATTGCCCTGAGATCATGTGATTGAGATGTCACAATTTCAGGTCGCGGAATGGTTTGGTTCATGCTCCATTAAAAAAAAAAAAAATTTGATTGTATGTTGTCCTTTGTTAATTTCCTTAAGCAATAAACCGGATTAAAAGTTTTAAAACGACTTCAGATTCAAACCATTGCTGGTGCCTTTCTTAAAGTTCTGAAGGAACTGAAGAAAAGGCGCGACATGACTTGGGTGACTGCGAGGCTACCCGTAACCTTGTATTAATACAGACCTCTGTCACTGCTTGTATCACGTAAATCCTGTTGTTTGAAATTTTAACATGAGAAAAAGTACAGAGGTTTGTATCAAAATAGGATCACCAGCAGGTTCGCTTCATTTTTAGGCCATTTAATTTAGCTGCAACGGTAAAATCATGGTCCATTCGGGAAACTGTTTACCTCTCCGTTTACCATGGAGATAATTAGGTTGAAAGGGTTACTTCAATTGAAAAATGAACTGATTACGGTAAGCTGCTTTTTGAATAATCAGACATAAATCAATCGAAGAATTAGGCTGAGAACTGCTTCAGTTTATCAGTGGGGTTTTAGGTCTTAAGACTGCCTTTTAAATGTATCTTTAACTGAGAGTTCCTTTGCTTTCCGAATTGTGCATATTCTTCTGGCCTCAGTTGTGAAAAGGCCTCATAACATTATCCAGCACTATTCAGAGGGTAAAACATACTTTGCGTTAATTATTTAATTAAGATTCAAATCTTAGCGGCGGCACGAGTCTCCCGTCGAACACGAAGAAAAAAATTGGTGTTCCATCCCTTCAGTTCCAAATTTAGCAGACCTGATGTTAGCCAATCACTGGGCAGAATTTTTACCGGAATTATCAGTTTTTGATGGCTAATAACTGGCTCTTTCTGAAGGCGAAAAGCTTTAAAATTGGAGATCTTAAATTGAAGTCAATTTGTAAATAACATGATGCATTCTGTGAGCAAACTCGTTTGTTAATAAAAGAAAATGCAAAAAAAATTACGTCAGTAAAGATTCCCTTACAAAGAAAATGAGCGAGAGGGAATAAGGACAGGCCGAGTAGAGTCCTAGTAGACTGTCCCTTGCCATAAATAGAGTCGGCAAATTCAAATGAAATCGGAATGCATATATTAGGATAAGTAATATGGAAAAGAACAAAACACCGAACTGAATCACTTGGCGGAAGTCGAAACTGACTCAGATGATTTATTCATCCTCTAGCGTTTGATTAATTTTAGTATTGGATATCCAGGTTTGTATGCATGCGTATATGCTTACCTGAAACATGCACAGCATGGAATACCGGTATTCCTTTTCCCCTTATATGACGTCGAACATCTACGTCGTTTCCATTGTGGTGAAAATAATGGAAACAGGTGGGGGATAGTTATCGAGCTTAGTAAATGTACTTCGAAGTTTTTTTTTTTTTTTGCTCGATCCTCCCAGTATCTTTATCCTAGGGAAGCTTCACAGTAACCGGCCATAAAATAATAAGCATCGATGGTGTGGATGCTTGGTGGAAAGAAATGAACATTTATCGAAGGGGCTTCACATGGTACTCTAAAACGGTAGGGAGTTCACATCTCCCTAATAGGGCCTTTAAGATTTACTACGGCGACGCCGACAAAAACGGCACTTCAAAATGTAACTTTGCACAATCCCAAGTCTTTCGCGCTTATTTCATCTCGTTCACATCGCACAATGTGGGCGAATCATCCTAAAATAGAATTTTTCGAACCGTTTCAGCATAAAAATATAGAATGAAAGATTCGCATTTGTACGATCACGTTGTCCTTAAAACCTGGAATTTGGTGATTTCGCGTTGTTGCTATGCAGAGGTCGGCATAGCCTGCGTAGCATGGCGGTTTTGGTTGCCAAGTAATAAAGGCGGGCGAGGGCAGAAAAACCGCTCGTTCTCGCGTGTTTCGCGCGCGAATTTCGTGGCTTCGCCGCTCGTGCGCCCGGCTCGACAAAAAACCGCCATGCTACGTAGGCTAAGGTCGGCAATAAAATGTGTGCTGAAAGTACAGTACGATTCTTTTTCCTCCTTTAACCAGTGATACTAATATCATCGGCGCAAAATTGAAAACGGCAAAGAAATGGATTCAAAATGAAAAACGCATGAGCGGGGAGTGCAGAGCCATTGAACCTAATTTTTTGTGGAGTTCTTGTTTTTGTCGCACCTCGCTAATGACATGAACCGAGAGATAATTATCAATCAAACCTACTCGACGAACTTGAGAATTCCCATCCGGATGGTGAACGTGTCGTGGGCGCTGTGGTTGGAGTAGGCGAAGAAGAAAAGCCCATTAGCGCATCTCTGGCATCATCAAGAATAGATGTGTAAAGATTTTCGCTGAAAACAAAATTGGTCAGAGTTGCAAATAGCACAAGGCAAAAAATGGCCTTAAAGTTAACGGAACAGAACTCAGAATTCGCTCCCATGGTTTCTTGTAACGTCTGAGAGAACCACGCAATTTTTTGGCTGATAATCCCCCATCTGTTATGAATAAAACGAGAAAAGTAAACAAGTATCTTGCTAGAAGGACCGGGGGTACCCGCTCAGGCTTTGCATAAAAAATTTGTTCTAAATTCGATTCTAATAACTAAATAAATAAAATAGAAGGTTGAATTGCTATTGAAACTGGCCGTAGTGCTTTCTTTTTGAAAGTGATAATTATAAAATGGCATATTTTTTAATCACGGTATTTTTAATCATTATTTATCTGAAAACTCAAGTCTATTTTTTTCGACTTCCTCGCTTACTTCTTTTCCCGACACTCCAATAATTTATGTGCATAACTTGTTGAATTCTTTATTTCTTCATCTAATAACATGTCGACACACATAAATGATGGCGGTTTTATTACACCCGTTTTTTTACACCTAAACCATTTACTTCGTCTAATTTTAATTTTTCCACATTTTGTTACACTCCGTTTTCATACCCCTAAACTAAAGCATTTATTTTAAATAATCTTCCCACTTGCAGTTTCCCCTCAGAGGTTGAATAAAATAAATGCTTTTCGGGATATCAAAACGAGTTTTTAACCCGAACATCACCACCACCAGAAAAAAAATTATATTGGAGTGAAGCTTTAAATACTGGTAATTTCGAGAATTTTGTTTTCCTATTATATGAATGAGTCCAGCCGCAGCTCATGTGGTGAATATGAATTATATAAGGGTCAAATTTTAACTTAAAAGCAGCAGACTCATTATCAGAAGAGCCAACAGCCGATGAAGACTGAAGACCAAACATACGATCCACACCTGAGGGTCTCAATGGGGGATAGCCAGGTTAAAAAATTCCTTTTATTGTATTACCCAAAAAAACAGAGAGTTGATATAGACCGTTCCATTCATTATCTCAACGAATCCAGTCGACACTTATGTCCAAAAAAACAGAGAGTTGATATAGACCGTTTCATTCATTATCTAAACGAAACCAGTCGACACTTATGTCCAAAAATGCACCAAATTAGATGCACACCCAATTTTGACATCCAACATGAGGTGTCCCTTTAAGTCTAAGCCTTTGCTAATTATATCGGGAATAAGCTAAGGATGAAGGTTAGTGCTATTTTTATCTTAGGTTAAATGCAACTGTTTATTCTTATTTGAGGAGCAGTATTTGGGGGACACTTTGTGACGTAATATGTCTGTATTCCGAGACACCGCGCACCGGTGGCTAGGTTTGTTGAGCATGGGTCTGTCATGCAGCGTTCACGCCAAAACGCAGACTACGGACTGTGAAGACCGTGCAGACCAGGGATAAAATATGGTGTTACCCTCACTAATATTGAGACCTAACCGTAAACAGGCTAATCTGAATGTTATTTAGGACTAATTAGGCTAACGATTGTTATTTAGGACTAATTAGGCTAACGATTGTTATTTAGGCCTAATTCAGGCTAACCCAATTTTCATTTTACGGACGGTCTGCACAGTCTGCAGTCAATGTTTTTCAGTGTGCTGTCATGCGGGAGGTCGCGGGTTCGAACCCCAGCCGGATCAACACTCGGGATCTTAAAATAACTGAAGAGAAAGTGCTGCCTTTGTAATTTCAAGTCTTTTTGGATAAGGACTATAAACCTTAATGCATTTTGCACTCTGAAGTAACTTTGGTCAAACTCCCACTCACAACCACTCGAGCACTAGCAAAAGCAACTGACGAAGAAAGCCAGTTAAGTTTCCGAAACTGGTCTTGCTATAAAGAAACAGTACTTATCAGAACTCAATGGCCAACTTTGATGACAACGAGATCATCGCCATGCTCGCAAATATTACAAAATCCCCCGATGGTTGCTTATAGGAAGGACAACTCTCTGAAACACTATCTTGTTAGAGCAAGAATTGCTTCACTTTAATAATTTAACAACCTAGCCAGGAGTTATATTCGGTAAGGGCAAGATCGGACATAAGCATATGTAGGCGCCGCTGGCAGCCGCTATCAGTCCATTAGCGATCTCACCCAGCACATGAACGAATGAAATGAGGCCTGACCACAACACCACGAGCTCCTACTCTTTACGAATAGTGTGTGGGTTCTTTTATGTCCCACTGGGTTGTGAACATTGAAGGGTTGTGAGACGGGGTCTACGGTTTATAGTCCTTATCCGAGAAGACTTGAAAGTCTTAACCATTTGCAGATGTAATTACAAAGGCAGCACTTTCTCCTCAGTTATTTTAAGACCCTGAGTGTTGGTCCGGCCAGAGTCGAACTCACGACCTCCCGCAGGGCACACCGTTGCTCAACTAACTGAGCCACCGGTGCACCGGTCCCGTCCTACAGATATCTTCTATGTTCATAAGTTCCCTGTGGGACGAACCCACACACTATTCGAGAAGAGTAGGGGATGAAGTCCCTGGTGTTGTGGCCGTCCTGTTCTCTCCAGCATAAGTGGCCGGCTTGGCAGTTATGTCTCCAAAAAGGCTTACGGTGTATGAGGCCACCTAGGCAGAAGGCAAAGGTTCTTTGCCGGGTGCTGGTTGAGCATCGGGTTGTCATGCGGGAGGTCGCGGGTTCGAACCCCGGCTGGATCAACACTCAGGATCTTAAAATAACTGAGGAGAAAGTGATGCCTTTGGAATTTCATCTGCAAATGGTTAGACTTTCGAGTCTTCTCGGATAAGGACTATAAACCGTAGGCCCCATCACACAAATATCTTTTATGTACAAAAGTTCCCCGTGGGACGTTAAAGAACCCAAGCACTATTCGCGAAGAGTAGGGGATAAAGTCCCTAATGTTGTGGCTGCCCTGTTCTCTCCAGCAGAAGTGGCTGGCTTCGCGGTGATGTCTCTAAAAAGATTTGTGGTGTAGGAGGCCACCTAAGCGGGTCACCTCGCAGCTCTTACAAGGTCTCACCTGATTGGAGACCACCCTTGAGGTTTAACAAAAGAACAAATAACAGAAACAATGGACCCTAGGCCTAAAACAAAAGGGCCATTGTTTCTGTTTCCCTTGGCCTAAAACAAAAGGGCCATTGTTTCTGCTATTTGTTCTTTTGTTAAACCATAAGGGTGGTCTCCAATCAGGTGAGACCTTGTAGGAGCTGCGAGGCTACCGACCTAAGCAGAAACAGCCACAAGTCAAAAAGGGACTTTTGCCGAGTGCTGGAACATGTAGATGTAGATGTAGATGTAGACACTAGTGGTGTTGAA
>NC_090889.1:21216782-21234282 GCF_036669925.1 Montipora capricornis
ACACATTCATATAAATAATAAATCGGTTTTAGAATACAGTTAGTGCAGTGAAGAACAGCTTAACACTTGTACAGTATAAAATAAAAAAACATGAAAAAAATACTTCAAATTTAACGGGGGGGGGGGGAGGAAGGGAGGGAATTCGAAAAGAAAACTTCAAGACAAATTGTGCTCGGCCGTGAGAAAAAAGACCAGAGAGGTGAAGCACATGGTAATGCAAGCTTTTGGACATTAAACAATGGAGAGATCATAAGTTCAGCTCATATGAGGTTGCACGTGAAAATCACTGGACATAGGGCAAAGCTCAAACAAGAGTTGTCGATTAAGTGAAATTTATTTCCGGTTATCAATAAATTATGATACATTTGTGTTCAAGATCGGAAGAGTGCTGTTCCATTTCACTGGGAAACCCGGCAGCAAATTTAGTTTATCGATTGACACGATATCACGATTTACATTAAAAAGGTTATTTTTCAATCTTCCTTCTCGAAACAACTCCTCAACCTGCAAAAACACAGAAGAGGCAGCTGGCTAGTAACTAAAAATATTATGTCATAATTAGCTATATAATTGAATGAAAAAGCCTTTATTCGCAGTTCATATTTATTTATTTATTTATTTATTTATTTTTGTTTAATGATTAAGTATGAATACATACACAAGTGGTGGAATCAACAATAGGACATAGGTCCCTTACGGGGTTAACCACCATTTTACCCTTCCAACCATGATACACCTCTTTGCGACAAGTGAGCGGGTTCTTTTACGTCCCACAGGATTAGAACATTGAAGGGTTGTGAGACGGGACCTTCGTCCCTATCCGAGAAGACTAGAGAGGCTAACCATTTGCAGATGTAATTACAATTAAAGGCAGCACTTTCGCCTCGGTTATTTAAAGACCCTTAGTGTTGGTCCGGCCGGAGATGAACTCACGACCTCCCGCGTGACAGCCCGGTGATCAAACAACTGAGCCACCGGTGCAAAGATGAAGATGTTGTTATACGTTGTAGCAGCGTTGTTCGCTGTGGCAGTCTGCTTCAAACCGGCTGAAGAAGGTATGGTCGATAGTATATAGCCGAGAAATAGGTCTTCTTCATTGTCAGTCTTTTTCGTTAACTTTAAACATAGTTAATGCATGGAGATGGTTATGAAACTGGACAAGTTCCTTTGTTTCATGTTTTTGTCCGTATTTTTGGCCTTGACCCTGCATGCACAAAACACACATTTTTTCGAGAAGATAACCAATCGAATCCTTCGATTAAATTATGCGCAACTAATTTGCGAACCCGTGCGAAGCGAAAACAAAAGATTGTGCAGGGTCACGGTGAATTCAACATCGATTGCAACAACATTGTTCTCGCTTTTGAAAGTTCTAAGGTTTCATAACCAGTCCTTCGATTAACTATGCTTTAAAAAGACACTTTTATTGTTCTATAAAGCAGGATCTTTCTGTATAGATTTTGGGTCTTTGTCATAAGGTCATCACTAGTTTTAAATCAGCACTGAGTATTGGAAGTGCATGTATTTTCAGTGATCCGTTGAACTCGATGTAAGAGCTGGGTACTATCATGTCGCGAAGGATTTATAGGTCTTCTTCTATTAACATAAGCTTTAAAAGACACCGGAGAAACTTTCTTACAGAATGTTTGCTCATTTGACAGAAGCTAATCGTTTTCAAATGAATTACCGGCATTTAAGAAATCGGCACTGATTTATATTGGACATTGTGTAATTGTTAAGTTATCTATGAATTTTTGAACCCAATGTAAGAGATAATCTCTGCGCTATTTATGTTCAGAAACTCGAAACTTTCTTATTGTAAAATTGCTATAGCCGGGAGGTTAGCTTAGCTTACTAAGTTCTTTTCGATTTTGAAGTCCATTCGTGTACATGTATAAAGACAGACGTCTTATTCTGGCCTAACCCCACCCCAGTTGGGATTCTTAGCAATTGTTGTCAGTTGTTTTTCCGTTCTGCTGGAGATTTTAGGATACTCAAACAATGACACAAATAAGAACGCAGCAGCTGCGCGCGCGGGAAAACGCGTGACTATCTTACGTTCAAATATGGATATTTTCTAACAAAAAAACCCCAGCTCTAAAGCAGAGTTAAACGCTTCAATGTCATGAACTTCTGACATAAATTAATTAAGGGAGTTTGATAATCGATTGCCTGACCAGTTTCTTGACTGAGCTGTGTGGCGAAAAAACGTGATCCCGCGTTACAACTGAAGACCACTTTATTGCAAGTTCCGCGATAATCCTTTATGTTCCATGCTCCATACAGTCTGACTGATAATCATGCTTGGCAAGGCATTGCTTTAGGAAAGCTCCGTTTGCTGGGATACAGATAATACTCCATCTGTTTGGGATATTTGGCCAAGCCCTGATGGGCTAGGTCGTTTATTGAAATAGGAAATACCCAAATATAAACGACCTGATCCCAGAGAAGGTGAGGGCATACCAGCTATCCACAAGAAATAAAAATAGGGCGAGGGAGGTTGAGGGGGGGGGGGGGGGGGGGGGTAGAGAAGAAAATTCATTTGACTCTCTTGAATCAGCCTTCGCCTAGCTTCCGCACATGGTCAAAGATCTAGGAAATTCTCGGATGACAGGAATGCCCAAGACATGACTAACTAAGCATGCCACATTCAGCATAAACCCATCTATTTCCTCTGGGCAATAAAATTTATTTTTGAAAACGATACCACACACAGTAGGCAACTTTCATGATTGCGTCATTTGACTAACACTACCAGAATTCAGTTCGCTTTTCTTTTCATATAATTTTTTTTTTGTATTCCCAGTGGGGAAAAATAAAAATAGCTATAATTAGCATGAGACAAACAAACCGTAAAGGATTTAGGTACTTGTAGTCAAATGGCGTCATCATGCAAATGTCCTATGAATTGGGGTCGTGTCTTTACTCATTGAACGGGCTTCAGGACTGGCCAAACAAACAATACAACGAACAAAGGTAACAATGGATTTAGCACAGAAAACAATAGGAAGTAGAACATTATAGCCAGTGAAATATTGTGTTTAACAAGAGGTACGACCCTACCCAATAATTGAGCACTTTAATTAAATTTTCGTTCTGATCTGCGTTGCAGCAATGTATGACATTTTCGAATTCCGTGCAATTGAGAAAAACTCAGAATCTTCTTCCATGAATTACCATATTGTTTGACGAAGTTGGTTTATTATGAGCTTTTGATAACCGACGGAAACGTGTTCTTTAAAATGCAGGAAAGTACAAAGTGACTTTGGCGATATACAGTGGTGTTCCTGATCCTGTTTGGACGGTTGACTCTGGTCATGAGAGCTTTCAGATGATAAAAAAGTATCTGCAGGAGGCCAGAGATCTTGGCATGTCCTACCGGCATGAGCACATGCCCGCCACTCTTGGGTACAAAGGCTTCCTAGTGCATGAGTCGAATGCCAAGGAAGCAGAATTGATCGTAGGCAAGGAAACGATGGAGCTACAAAATCTACTGCTTAAAACCATGCCAAAAGGGCTGATACCCGATGACTTGGTCCCGAAGATTGAGCAAGGGATTCGATTGGTAGATGTGCCTCGACAGGCCAAAGAAGCTTTGCTCCAAGAAGGGTTGCAGGCTCCAGTCGCAGGTTATGCTCCAAAACTTAACCTGCGTCGTTGGAACGACTACTCTTTGGTCCGAATAAACAACAACTGTTACAACTATGCAAACGACAAAATTACCAACAGCTTTGCACAGCCTGGTACTGCAAGTGGTCATCCTTTTCGAAATTTCACTCCAGAGGAGCTTCTTCGAGCTTCCGAAAGCGATGGTTTACTGAAATTGAACGTTGGACCAGACGATCCGGTCCCCGCAGCACCAAAACAACCTAACTGCCTAGTGGCACTCTTTGTTGACACTGGTTAGAGAAGACTTGTTTCTTTTAAAGCAATCAATACAATAGTAAAGAATATCATGAGAGCTGGAGATTTAGTTTCCTTTTGGGTGATTGGTCATACATTGTGTGAGAAAACAACGGCGGGGCACTACCGCGATCATTGATTTCATCGCTTCGAGTCAAAAATGTCTCTAGATGAGTCTTGGATACAGCTTTACTGATGCACAAAATTGTTTTGCGTAATTAAAACCAAGAAATCCGATGCAAATTTGAGAAAGGTAAAAGACATTAAATTTACGATTCTTGCCGGCCTGAGCTGCACCCACATAACTTGGAAAAACTGGCCGATCTGAACAGCTAATTATAATATTATGGTTCATTTTTACCCCCACCAAAAATTCGTGGCAGTAGACCACTGAAATTATTCTCACATTCAATTAAGGAACCGTGAGTGCTTTTTGTAAAACAAAACTAGCCCATAGTTTTGTATTTCAATTGCTATTCTCAAACCTATTTTCCTTTTGCTGCTTAGGTCACGATTTTCATTGGTATCGCTTGGATGACAACGGCCTCTGGTCCCAAAAGCCTGGGCCAACTAATGCCACCAACCTTGATGGAAAAGGAAATTTGATTCACGATCCAAGAAAAGCTGCCAGTTTTCCGTATTTCAATTACAAGTTTGTTTCCTTTATGGAGATTTTTACGAATATAATAGATGGTCATAGAGGCCCACATTAAATTAGGCAAAGGATCTTCTTTATCCTAAACGATTTTTGATTACTGAAGGCCAGATTTAAACTTTTTTGTCGAATACCACAGCTTGTTATTCTAAGGTAAGCCTTGTAGTGCGAGTCAGTCAAATAAACATTACATAGCACTTATCTTAATTGCCTGTTAATTTGCAGTATTGGTTTAATCCTTTCACTGGGTCACCTTTTTAATCCACTAGGTCTTCGTTTTGTGGAAGAGGTTTCCCCTTTTTGTGTTTTTGTTTTAGTAACACCAGTCTTTGCTTAAACCAGTATTATAATTATATGTCAGGCACGAAGGAAAGGAAGCTGAAAAAACCACTTGCAGCTCAACCACGTGGTTTCAATCTCGGAGGGGTGCCTGATATCTTGAATAAACGCAAAGTGCATTGGAAGGTATTTTGGGTCCTACGAGCCAGTGGTTACACGTATCTTCAAGATGTTAGCTGACTTTGCCGGGTGCTGGAACATGTAGATGTAGGCCGCACACCGGTGGCTCAGTTGGTTGAGCATCAGGCTGTCATGCGGGAGGTCGCGGGTTTGCGACCGGCCGAACCCCGGCTGGATCAACACTCAGGATCTTAAAATAACTGAGGAGAAAGTGCTGCCTTTGGAATTTCATCTGCAAATGGTTAGACTTTCAAGTCTTCTCGGCTAAGGACCATAAACCGTAGGCCCCGTCTCACAAATGTCTTTTATGTACATAAGTTCCCCGTGGGACGTTAAAGAACCCAACCACTATTCGAGAAGAGTAGGGGATAAAGTCCCTAATGTTGTGGCTGCCCTGTTCTCTCCAGCGGAAGTGGCCGGCTTGGCGGTGATGTCTCTAAAAAGACTTGTGGTGTATCAGGACACCTAAGCAGAAACAGCCACAAGTCAAAAAGGGACTTTTGCCGAGTGCTGGAACATGTAGATGTAGACACTAGTGGTGTTGAAGTTGGGGACAGGAGTAGTGACGCTTGTTAAAAGCCGCGTGCATCTATAGCTAATGGAATTTTTTCGCCTGACGTCACGACGACTATGTTGGTATACAGAACAACAGCGAAAACGTCTTTTGGGAATTTGACTCTGTTATTATGCAAAACGAGTTCGATACTTTTGCTATTGCTTTGTATACCAACATGGCCGTCTCATCACGTGAGTGAAAATACTCTATTGACTCTTTTTACACAGCGGCCATGTTGATTCCAGAGGGACGAGAAACTTTGTTTTGCCTGGTAAAACTCGTTTCCAAACACAAAAACTCGTTTCCAAACACATAAACTCGAGGCTCGGTCTACGAAATCTACTGTCTCTGGCCAACATAGGCCCCGCGTGATAAGGGTCCATTAGGGTCATTTCTGGACACATCTGCCAAATGAACCGGTTTTTTTACGCAACATCTGGTAAAGCCCACTTGTATTTTTCTTAGAGTAATGTCTGGTACCTCTATCAAAAACGTTTCACCTAAAATGGCATTCAAGTAATGACAGCCTTGGAACAAAAGTATCACCCGTTTTTAACGCGTCGTGACTGAGCATTGAAAAACCAGACATCGTTTTTGTGACTTTTTCCGTGATGGACCCGGACACCAGTGATGATTTTCTTCATTGATTTATTCCCGTTTTCATTACAAAAAGTTACAAATTTTAGCAAAGCAGAAAGCGTAATCCCTTATCTATATCATCACTCATTCATTTCTTCTAACCTTTTTTTCAATTTTTTTTTATCCAACGGTTTTTTTATCAAAGAGTTCATTTGTTGGTTATCTTAACTGTTAATGGTCTCGAGTTGGCAAATGAGAGTATATAGAAACGGATATTCTTGGCCAGGATCTTTACGCGATGATTTAGACACTTTAAAGTGAAAGGCTCACCCTAATCTTTACTCTCTAGTGATGATTTTCGAAATACCGAACTTTATATATCCCTTCTTAAAGCAAAGCAGAACTAAATGGATTATAAAATTACCCCCCGAATAAAAATGGTTCAAGGGCTTAAATATAATTCCCATGAACGCAGAAGACCGATTCTTGTGCACTTCTGTCAGGTCGCGACCATCAGCCTCACTAATAGAGAAACGGTCTTCTTCGACTTTCGGCCCTTAGCGGTCACCAGCAGCTCATCTCCTTTGCCTGGTGAGGCCGAGAGGGGCGCCTTCAAGACGACAGAGAAGAAACTGGTGCGACTCTGGCGGACAGTGATGCTGGAACCGCGAAGATTCTGGAAGTATTTCATGCGATCCTTGGCTTTGATATCAAAGGTGTCCGTCGGCCCATTGTTGTGCATCAAGAACGTCACAAGGCTACTGCGGCCCGCGGGGATTGTATAATCGTTTCTGGCGTAGATTACTCTGATAAGTGTGTTGCTGGGATGTACAATATTATGTGACCTGCGTTGGAAGTTGTATCCTTTCTTTGTCTTTCCCCGTAATTTCAGTGTAAATGGCACAGCGGGACAACGGAAGGAGGCACTAAAGTGAGCACCACTTGTTCCGCGGGGGGTCACAGTGGCTGTTGTTAAACGTCTCCCGTCCTCGCTTATTAAGTCAAGCTTGAGCGTGTTCCTGTTGATCTTCGCATTTCCGGCAACAGTTATGACGACGCGAGCTGGGTCGTGTCCTGGTACATAAAACGAAAAGGGAAAATAAGTTGTCTAACACGCCTTTTCTGAGCCTAAATTTTAAACATGCCTATGAAAAGTATATTCAAAAGCGCGGTTTAGAGGGCAAATGTGTAGTTCTAAAAGCCCCTATCTGAAGGTTACACGCAACTTTGGGAAGACCATCCTCCCTTCTCAAGAATATACTGTTATTATCCCGTTGCCTAAGTTTAGCTCTGCTTTCTGGTCCCTAAAACACTTCCATTTGTCTTTGGTCTGCTATTCCTCAGTTGAAATTGCGGTGTTTAATTCTCTTTGAAAACCCTTGCAAAGCTACCAAGTTGAGGAAGCGCTTTGAGTTAAAAAACATCATGAGGGCTCAAAACAAGAATTGAAAGTCTTGCCGTCCTTTTAATTTCAGAACAAAAACCCAAAAATTGCTCTGATCGTCTCATTGCGTAGAGTGCTAAAAGGTTTAATCTATGCACGGCTCAAAAGAATAGAGTTTTCACGTTCATACGAAAACTAAAAAGGTAGAAAGAAAGGGTACTGGGAATGAATTTGGGCCAAGGAACTGGGAACGAGACCTCTTGAACCCATTCCCTGATCTTTCATTTTAAATCCCTATTTCCTCGTCCCGTGTCTCTTGTTCCAGGTCGCTATATCTAGTTTCTTGTTTCTTGTGCACGAGGAAAATTAAGAATAGGGACTATGGATTAGGGAATCTGAGGTAAGGGATTTAGGCTTTTATAGATTGTGCTAGCAGAATTTCTCGAATAATTTGAGGAAACTAGCTTAATTTTGGCTGATTTTTAAAAAGGAGCACTGCTTGTATAATTGGAGTACATTGATAACCCTGAGACCATTTTTGTTTAATGTTTTAGCCGCATTCGCGCTTTGGTAACGGAGAGAGAGAGCCGAGGACGCTGGCAGTCTGGCAGGAGATTACGGGACTGGAAGTTGCCTGAAGACAAAGATAGCAAATATATATATATATATTAGAACAGGAGCCTGTCACACCAAAAAAGTATTGCCAAAAGATCGTGATACGTTTTTTGGACTTGTTTCGCTCATTTTGAAAAAGGAATAATTTTAAGAACAAGTGGCATAATTGGTAAACAAGAGCATAATTTGGGCAAAACATGGGCACTGCTAGTAGCATAAAATGCCACTTTTACTTGCACAATCTATAAAAGCCTAAAGGGATTAGGAAATAGTTATAAAAGGTGAGGGATTGAGGAGTAGGGACTGACGAAGTGCTCACCCAGCAGAGGATGTGATATCGGTATTGGTTTTCCTCTTCCACGGCTCGGAATCATGATGAAGAAATACTCAAAGTCCACGTTTGTTTTACTGACGCCTTTGACCTGGTAGGAATGTTTACCACTTCCTGACACGGCCAGCTTCCACGTTCCAAACCGCGGATTGTTGATTTCGTAAATTACAAGGGTGGGAAACTTGGTGACACCAAAGATAACATCTGTCCCCTTCGGATCCTTAAGGGCGACCTTTTGGCTTGATCCTTGCCTCACTACGGTGATGAAAATCTTCTCTGTGGAATCATCAACAATGATGCTGTACGTAGAACCTCGCACACTTCGCCTCTTTTTCCCGCTTGCACTATTACTTCCTCCGCTTTCAAGGCAAGTCGCACCTACAAGTGCACCAGCGGTAATCCCAGACAGCTTCTTAAGGTCATTTGATTTGGGGAGATTAAACATGTAACCACAGGTCTCTTTGGCTAGTTCTTCAAATGGCTTATAGCTCGACTTCCCACAAAGACCAGTTGTAAAGAAGTTTATAGTAATGCCATTCCCGAACTCCCTGTTGGCGAAGCTGAGAACTTCGTCCATGTTGTCAATTGAATAGTCTTTGGCAGAGGCATCGGTAAAAACGTACATAGGCGAGCCATAGTTCGGATTTTCATGCATGGCATTGAGGATGCCTTTGAAGGTAAGCTCTGGGCAGTCTCTACCTCCGCTGGCAGAGAGGCTGTCGATAGCTTTCTCGAACTTTTTTCCATTTCCTTTTCCTTCGTAGGTGACTGGTCCAGTTCCTGGAAAGATGCAACAAACACGCGAAACAGGACAAAAGAGACAAATTTCGTTCGAGCAAGGAAGCATTTTTAATTGTAGTGCTACGCATAAAGACTTGCTTGAAAATATCTAACAGGCATTTCTCTTCATTGTGATTTGCTCTCTCGCGTTTTCCCGCACTTAGCATGCGCACCACCTGCACATTTTATTTTCCTTTTAAACTGATCAGCTTATTTGAATCGAGGATTCTTCAACAGGCCGGGTTAAATAATTCTTCGCTTTAAAGCAGTCAGTTGGGAACTTTTCTTGTAAAGATTTGGAAACAATTTCGAACATAATCTTTACCCTATCAAAAGTGACTCTTACGTAGACAATCAGCGTAAAATCTAAATTTGCTCCTTATAGTAGGTTGTTACCTTCAAACTGTTTGGTCTGCATGGGGGTCTTGGTTTTTGCTCTCATTGCATTTATTTTTGGAATAGCTGCGATTTTAGCACTGAAGGAATACGCCTTCGTAGCTGGCGGCTTTAAAGCGCTCAAACTAGCGGAAAAGCCGCGAGGAAACTAACAGCGCAGTCGAGTGGAGGTTAGGGGGGGGGGAAGGATTGGACAAAGTCAATGCAAAGGGTGAGTGTTGTTCCCTGCCCATTCCCCTCGCGCGTTGGCCTATCTCTCACGCGATCTAAACTCAAGAAATTAGCCAGCTACGCAGGAAACGAAAGGATTTTTAGCACTTACCAGGATCGTTGAATGGGGATAAAATGTAGTCCACCCACTCATCCCTTAGCCGCTTGGATTTCGTCCCTCATACTGCCAGTGTTATCAATTGCAAACATCAAAGTGACGTCTCCATTGACACTCATAAAAGTGTCAAAAGAAGCGGCGCCAAGATCTTTCTTAACGGAATTCATATAAGCCTTAACCGCAGAGCCAGTACTAGTGGTAGATCGCTTTTTTCGACCACTTGTCTTCGCGAGTTGAACTGCGGAGTATAACCCAAGACCGAGAGCTTGACGGGCAAAGAGATAGTTTCGTTGCTGCGTCGCTAATTTGATGTTTGCTTTGATTTTTGCTAGGCGTTGGCTGCTGTGACGATTTCGCGACCCCGAGGACGCCTGAGCTGCGTAGATTGATCTCTCAATTTGATCGAGGGCTACCAAGAACTTATTGGACGGTGACTTTCGCTTTGATACTCCGGTCAAAGGCAATCGTGATGCATGTGATAGGGCTACATGTGATGTGGCTGCAGATATGAATTGTAAAAACCATAAATGAATAATTTCTCTGAGATCGTGTGATTGAGATATCACAATTTCAGTGATGGTGCTGTGGTGAGAGCACTCGCCTCCCACAAATGTGGCCTGGATTTGATTCGATTCCCAGACTCATCTCATATGTGGGTTGCCTTTTAGTTGGTTGATTCTCTACTCTGCACCGAGAGGTTTTTCTCCTAGTTCTCCGGTTTTTCCCTCTCCTCAAAAACCAACATTTGACTTGAGTGAATTAATCGTTAATTTCATTTTACAATGTTCCTAATTAGTGCTCCAGCGCCAGAACGACCAGACATTTAAATAAAGTTCCTTTCACCATTACACTACAACGACGAACACGCTCACCCAACACAGTTGTCTTCATCATTTTTTGTTATCCATGTATAATAACCAAAACTAATCCTAATTTCTCTAGGCTTAATTTAGACTCCAAAAAAACGTTTCTTCAATTCATCTGAGTGCGTATTCAACCTACAATAGGTAAAATTAGGATCACCAATTTAACCCACAGGTTTTTATCAAAACAGGATCACCGGCAGCCTCGCTTCCATTCTTAGGCCAGGTAACTTAGCAACAACTGTAATATAGTCCACAAGCCTCTATGTTAACCTGAGATAAGGTTGAAAGTGCTATTTCAATTGAAAAATGAGGATGATTACGGCAAGTTGCCGTGATAAAATAATTGAAGAATTAGGCTGAAAACTGCTTCAAATTTACGTCTGTAGGCTGCCTTTGAAATGTATGTTTCACTGAGAGTCCCTTTGTTTTCCAAATGGTGCACATTCTTCTGATAGGTATAAAGCATTTAGGATTCACTTGTTTTCTGAAATCAAAGGAACTTAAGGGCCAAACTCTTTAACACAAATGATATGATGTGGGAGATCAAAGTAGTTTTCGTTCCCAGGACCTTTCCCTTCTCTTGGGGTTGGAAGGGAAAGGCCCTTGGAACGAGGTTCTAGAAGTTAACCTAATGATTTTTAGGAGGAAAGGTACGGTTTTTGAAAAATATTTTCCATGGAACAATTCTGGCTTTTTGGAAAAAAATTAACACACAATGGATCAATGTGACGTGGGCCCCACGATAACCGCCGTATTGATCGTTACAAAACAACTAGTTCATTTCACTTCATGCTCTCACAAGTTCAAAATAGAAAAATGATATCCTGTATGCAGAGGAATCTTTTTTTACATATTTTCATTGTTAGTGCAAGGCTATTGTCTTCTAATCAGCCAGCCAAGAGTAAATTAGTGAATATTGAAAGTACGTTGCATAATGAGTCATCTCTGAAAATTTGAACCCGATGTACCGGATCATCTCTGAGCAATGATGCTTTGAAATTTCGAAATTGTACAAAGAATGTATTGCACCAGAAACCCATAGGATACGTGTAACGGCCCCATGTGTGCTGGGAAACAAGCTTCTGAATATTCAATTTGCTAAGTACCATATTTGGAACAACAACAGAGAAACATTCAACCAATCAGTTCGCAAGAACACCGTAACGCAACACCACCAATGTTCTCGCGCGAAATTAACTGGAGCGAGGGGTTTCCAAATATGGTACTTAGCACTGAATATTCGGAAGCTTTGAACGCGCGTTACACGTTTCAACCCTTATGGGTTTCTGATTGGACCATTAGCGCTTTTGCCACCCAAGAATTTATTAGTTTTTGGTGTCTGATAACTGGCTCTTTATCAAAGCTAAAAGGATTACAAATTGGATATTTAATTAAGTTCAACAAGTTCCTTTACCTTTTGAAATCAATTGGCAAATAGCATGATGCTTTCTGTGAGGAAACTCGTATGTTAATGAAACAAAATGTGAACTGAGACGTCAGGGAAGATTCCCCTATAAATGAAATTAGCGCGACAATTAGCGCAATAAGGACAGGCCGAGTAGATTCTCCCGCCTTGAGATAAGGAGAGTTGCAAATAGGTAAAACCTGGCTATTTTTTAGCTCGGGATGCATATATATGCGGATAAATAATATGGAAACACCTCAATAAATCACTTCGAGGAAGTCGAAACTGACTACTGAAGACGGTTGATTGGGCGTCTAGCGTTAACTTTGATTAGTTTTAGTATTGGGTATCCCAGGTTTGTATGCATGCGTATGTGTTGTGCTTGGGTACACATTTCCTTATTTTGTTGTACGTAAATGTCGCGTAGCGTTTTTTTCAAATTTTATTTCAATTTTATTTTTTTTCTGGTCTTTTAGTGTTCAAGTAAATAAACTATCTTTCTTACCTGCGCCAGCCATAACGGAATAACGGAATAATGGCTTCCTCCTAGATGACGAGGACCTTCGTCTCCCTTGAGAGTGAAAATAATGGAAAGAAAAATAGGGGAGAGGGGCTCAAGCTTAGTTTATGTCCTTCGATTCTTTTTTGCGCTCTATCCCCTTATCTAGACCCTAGGGAAGTTTCGGCGTAACTGGAATAAAAGTAGCATGGATGTGTGGAGTGGTGCATGGAAAGAAATGAACATTTGTGATAAGGGGTTCAAATCCGCTTAATTTAAAGTGCCCATAACCCCAAAATATTTTTTTCGCTAAAATGAATCTTTGCACCTGTTCGAAACGCATCGCGGCTTTTTTTCCTTTTTCTAACAAATCCTGCCATTTTAGAGGCTTCGAAAGTTGCGAAAATCCAAGCATCTTTTGTTCACGACCCAGTTAGAAGGGGAGTGGGTCTATTCCTGTTTTTACGTCACAAACTGATTTACATTGCATTAACTCTTTAGCGAAAAAAATATTTTGAGGTTATGGGTACTTTAAGGCGGGGGTAAACATGAATTTCAATTACCTTTTAGGAGGTTTAAGGAGGGCTTAAATGAAAGAAAGTTACATGAAAGAAGTTATTTTTGAAACACCATGGCCAACACACAGTAGGGGACTGTATGGGAATCCATATACCAATTTTTAACTTCCAATTAATTTTTGAACTATAAAAAATCTTCACTATTTCTTATTTCCCCAAATTTTAATACTCTTTTGAGAAAAACTATCTCCTCCCAAATATACTCAAAAATCACCAAAAATTTTACAAAACACCACAAAACATCGAGTTGCGAGTAAGCAGAGGATTTTTGCATTGCCTGAGATGCGAACGAGATAGTCCATTAATTAAAACTCTTTCGCCTAGTCCTCACCGAAAATGTTTAGCTAAGGAACCATTCTTGAAGGATTCGTAGAACGCCGACATTTTCTTCGATCGCGCTGAAATTTGGCGTGTTTACTTGGGAGATATAGCCCCAGTTTCCCTGAAAATCTCGGCTTTCTAGCTTTCATGACGCCTACATGAGAGCCGTTCTAATTCAGGCAATTTGAGCCGATGCGATGACCAAATTTTCAATCGATCGCGAGCTCTCGCGACGCGCTTTTTCTAAAGTTTTTCAGCCAAAAAATTACACTACAGGCTTCGGAATAGATAAAGGAAAGGAATTGTGGTTCATTGGATGGGATTTCAAGCTTTAAAATCGCTGAAAAGGTAAGATTAATTATTTAGCGATTAATATAAACTGATTTTAGGTGGCGTGTAAAACGGCATTCATGTTTAAAAAGTGGTCATTTCACGTTGTTATGTGGTTGAGATCGGTAAAGAAATGGTTCAAAATGCAAACTCACGCGTGCAGGGCTAATTGCAGTTATTGTTTTGTTACGTTCTTATTTTCGTCGCAACCACGCTAATTTAAGAAACGGGGACGGCTACGACTGCGACATCGTCACAAAACAACAATAGGGAACTTACGAAACGAGGACGACGACGGCTACGAGGAGTTTATTTAAAAATACAAGTTCGCGTTATTCATATCACTACGAGACTATTTCATGTCGTTTCGCGTTAAAAATGTGTAGTAACTGTCGAGGAATTAAACTGGTGTGAGTGGGTTGGAAGCGTAGAGAGAGAACTGAAAATTCATCGTCTTGTGCTAACGTCTTCCACAGAACCTTGAATTTGGTCATTTCACGTCGTCATTTAGCCATTTAGCCATTGTTTTTGCTCACTAAACCTATTGTTTTGTAGCGTCGTCGTTACCATCGGCGTCGTCATTTCGTAAGCTCCCTAATATCATTGGTTAAAAGAGCACAAATAATCGTGCTGCACGTGCAGCACGGATTTTAGCAACTATCTTGGCGGTCCTCTGCATAACGACGACGTGAAAAAATCACCAAATTTGAGGTTTTGACGACAACCGTAAGCATGCGACAGAGAATCCTTCATTCTCTATTTTGACTCTGAAACCGCTCGTACCAATTTATTTTTAGGATACTCACTCACATTGTGGGACGTGAATGAGACTGAATAATCGCCAAAGACTTATGATAGAGCCAAGTTATATTTTTATTTTCGTCGACCGTCGCCGTCGTAGATCTTAAATTCCCTAATGACGTGTACCTAGCGATAATTAAATCAAACCTACCCGACCAACCGGAGACTCCCCATCCGGATGGTGAAATTGGTGCGGGCGCTATCGTTGTCGAAGTAGAAAAGCTCATTAGCGCATTTCGTGCATCATCAAGAATAGAGGTGTAAAGATTCTGGCTGAAAACAAAATTGGTCAGAGTTGCGAATAGCACAAGGCAAAAAATGGCCTTAACGTTGACGTAACAGAACACAGAATTCGCTCCCATGTTGTCTTGTAACGTCTGATAGAAAAACGCAATGTTTCAGCTGATAATCCCTCATCTGCTATGAATGAAACGAGAAAAGTAAACGCGTATCTTGCTAGAAGGACCCGCTTCTTTGCATAAAGAGGATGTTGTAACTTCGATCCTAACTGAATAAATAATATACAAGGTTGAATTGAGGTAATTGAAACTGGCCGTATTTCTTTCTTTATTAAAGTGCTAAAATGGTATATTTTTAAATACTGTACTATGAAATGAGAAATCAAGTCTTCGTTTCCATTTTTGCCTGACACTCCAATAATTTATGTGCATAACTGCTTGAGTTATATATTTTCGTTCTCTTATATGTCAAAGATGTCTAAAAATGTTTACATATCCCTTAGTTTAGTTTCTGGCTACTGGCACGGAGGATCCAAAATACCCCTTGGGACTTCCCATGCACTTTGTGTTAATTCGAGAGCTCGCCTCTCCTTCTAGCCACATGGTTGAGCTTCGAACGAAATGTATACAATTAATTGGCGTTTTTTTCAGGCCTCTTTCCTTCGTGTGTAATAATATTGGTTTAAGTGACGACTAAAGTTATAAATTTTGCTGTCGGAAGTACTTTAAGTCGCATTAATTTCCTAAATCTTCTACACATGCAACATACATTCGCGTTTCAAACTATTTTACACTACAGACTTATGATGAAGAATGGGGCCTTCGCAAAAACAAAGATATACAAAGATGAAAAATGAACGGATCCTATCGATCTCGTTTTGGCTTCCGGCTCTTTCGTCAAAACATTGATAAATGTGATTATTCTTAGAGGTTGTTACGGCCATGCAGCAGGGAAAATGCACGCACTCTTAATTTCATAGCCTTTTCTGCATAAGGAACTGCGTTGACATTCGGAGAACGAACCGATGTTTTTAATCAATTTATTTTTGGAAACAATGAAGATATGAATAACTTGAAAATGATTCAGTCATTGCCCAAGTTTGAGAGCTGTGGTATTCCCTTCTTCCGTTTTAGAACATTGAACTTTTTGTCCAATTTCTCAGATAGGCGATCTTTCAATTTTGACGATTTTGCCTCAATGGTAGAGCTGAATCACACTTGCTCTACCATTGAGGCAAAATCGTCAAAATTGAAAGATCGCCTGTCTAAGAAATTGGACAAAAAGTTCAATGTTCTAAAACGGAAGAAAGCGATGAAGATATGTTCATTGACGACGCCCTACAATGAACCATGATTCAGGGCTATCACCTTCCTCCGATCAATTAATACCACCTTTTCAGCCTCATCAAATCGAGAATGCAAATCCTGGTAACCATCACTTTTGAAGAACTCAGGCTGAATTCCAAAAGCTTTGTGTAACTTGAAGAATTTTGTTGATGAAGAGGAAGATTTTATTTCTCTACTATAATATTTGAACTGCGGATATGAGTGAATGTCGTGAGAATTGTCATCGCATTTCATATTAAGAATACGATTTAACCAGTTGCAAAGACGGTATGAAAATTCCAAGCTTACTCTGGGTGTCAGAGGTTTTATTTTTCTTTCAATTCGCGAGGAGCGGTTAACCCGCTAAACGGTATCGCGGCTTCGCCGCACATAGAGATCACGCCAAAGGAAAAAAAACTTTCCGGTACCCAGGGTATTCCAAGGTGAGACTGGGACTCGAAAAACTTAAAACTAAACGCCTTGCAGAAAAAATAATTCGAGAGTCCCACTAATAAGACCGTGTTAAATACCTGATACTTGGGACTTAACGACCTACAATGGTGTCGTCAACTAAAAAGTCACCTCAAAATATAACTTTCACTATCGTAAGTTTCTCGCGGCTAGGCCATCTCGTTCGCGTACGCGTCGTACAATGTGGGCGAAGTATGCTGAAAATAAATTGGTACGGGCGGTTTCAGACTAAAAATAGAGAATTATAGATTCACATTTTTGCGCTCGCGTTGTCGTCAAAACCTCATGATTTGGTGATTTCACTTGGGTGTTGTGTAGAGTACCGCACGAATATTTGCTAAAATGCGTGCGGCACGTGCAGCACGATAACATTTCCTCTTTTAACCAATAATATTTTTGTGTCGTGGCGTTCTCGATGACGACCGCGTCGTGAATCGTTAAGTCCCTTCTACTTCCTTTTAACTATGGAGCCGTGGAGCACAGTGTTTCTAAATCAACAAACATTCCAAGGTATCCACGGTCATCTTCTAGGAGTCGAACCGTCAAACTTGGCGAATGAGAGAAATGATCGTTGCACTTATCTCGACAATTTAAAGCAATTGCCTCTGATACACACCTGAAAATTTCACGTGGCCAGGCCCGGATTAAGGAGCCGTGGAGCACAGTGTTTTTAAATCA
>NC_090889.1:21239282-21254282 GCF_036669925.1 Montipora capricornis
GGTTTAGTTCTTCCGTTAAGGCGTTGGCATATCTCTGCCATATTGTATGGCCTGGTCTTTAAATTACTCAGTTTCCACTTGCTAAGTATGATTATCATCAATGAGCCACTGCCGCTCGCTTAACAAGCTTTGGGTTGTAGTTTCTTGCTGGTTTATTATTTGACATGATTGCTCTTTCCAATTGGACAAACCGGGAAGATGATCTAAACGAGTAAAATCGATGTGATGTTGCATAGCTCTTGCGTGACCTGTCGGGGAAGGACTGGAACCCAAGACAGGATCGATCGTTGAAGGGATGAAAGGTTTTTATTTTAAAAAATTTTCTTGAGCATAGCAACGAAGTTTCAAGCAGGCGTCATCTTCATTTGGTTAGTGTTTTTTGTATCACATCTCTCCATTGACGTCATGATCTTCTGGAGTGTGGTTTTAGTCAAATTTAATGGATCACTGTTTCCTCTTAAGTCCGCACTATTCAAGTGGACGATGAAGAAAAAATAATTCTGCACTATCTTCATGACAGTAAAGGAAAAGAACTTCAAAAACATGCATTCATTTTGAATTAAAGTTCGTAGGGTTTTAAAAACGTTTTTTTAAAAAACAGCGCCATTGAATTTACGCAACAGTTCGTCCTCGAATGAATGAAGGGGGTAGTTTCTAAAGAAACTATGGTGCTGCGTCGGCGAGGAAGTAGAATACAAAAATTCGGTTTTATCAACGGAGTTGATAATGTAAATTGGCCACCGTACAGAGATTCGAAAAGCTGACGTTTCGAGCGTCAGCCCTTCGTCCTCGAGTTCGTCCTCGAGTTTTCCAAGCTTTCAGCCACTACTCGATCAGCCACCTTTCCAGAGCTTTTCCATTCTCCCGCTCCCTTCTCTTTAACGTTTCATGATGAACTGGAAATAAATGTGCCATTCTTTTGTCGGCCTGGAATTTTTTCCAGGCGTTTTTGTTGCCATGTCATCTTAACTAATAGTTGAAGTAGTGTGTAACATATCGCAGTTGCGTTACCTGCGCAGTAACGTTGCGCACAAACAATGACCGCACACTAAGCGATTTTGTTTGCCGATTGCAGCGATTTTCATGGATCGGTAGCGCAATTCGACAGCGCATTTTGACGCACACCTGGCGATTGCCACTCCACTTTTGTTCCCAGGCGTCTGTTCTCTTTCATTTGTGCACCATGCTTTGCTTTTCTCTGCCATTTTTATGCAGTGGCATGATAAAATCAAAGGGAAATATTGGTTGAATCCTTCAGCAATTCGCTCGGACGGGCGTAAAAAATTGCAGAGTTTTTGGGCAAGACACTTTTCTCTCACGGTGCCCCTCTCTACTCAGGTGTATAAATGGGTACCGGCGAATTCAATGCTGGGGGTAGCCCAGCGATGGACCAGCACCCCATCCAGGGGGGATTAGAAAAACTCCTATTCCATTCATGCTAAAGAAACTGGGCGCCTCATACTTACGGGCCAAGTGGCCACTTGGCCCGTAAGTAGCCTTTACCTTTACCTTATCTAGGCGCATCCTTATGTCCAGAAATTCACCGAATTAGATACACTCCCAATTCTGAAATCCAACGCGAAGTATCCAACAATGGGCAAATGCATCTCTTTATGGAGCAGTATTTGGAGGGCACTTTAAGACGTTAATTAGTTGTCTCTATTCCAAGCCACGAGTGATGTTGAAGTTGTCTTATGCCCTACGGACTGTTTTTACTTCATACTCTTCAGACTTGTACCCAGCCCGCCATGACGGTGCCTTTCCATCCTCCACCGCCCCCCCCCCCCTCCCCCCTACCTTTGACTGTGGGGTTTCCCCTTGGTGGAACTGCAGCATTTCCACTTTGGATTTCGCAGCTTTTCAAAACCCAGCCGTATATATTTGTATAAGATTTGGCAGCCAATAAACCTGTTGTTTGGTTGTCTTCTGTTTTCTATTCTAGTTAAATTAAATGAAAAATAATTTTCAAAACATAGCCCTTCAGTCCAAATCTAGGCGTTTCCAAAATGTTAGTCACTTTAATTAAGTGAATCTTTGGTATTCATACGGCCTTCCGCCAAAATACCTAAACTTTGCTTGGGTACAGAAATTTAGCCACAAGTTTAGTGATTCGCAAAAGAATTAAAATTTCAATGACATTTTGCGAAGGCATATCTGCCATCAAAAAACAAAATCGACAATTATATCTGAGAACCGTTTGCCTTTCACCAACTAATAGCAATCGTCTGTTTACAGTTAGATTATAATGCAACTCAAAATTTGCATTCCTGGATGTGTTTAATTTTCAAAATCTATCTCATTGAGTGGACCAGGAGCCTCAGGACAAAAGAAGCACAAAATGAACAAAAAATATACATAATTATTTGGCGCTTATTAAATTAGTTTTTTTGGAGCTCAAAACGAGAAATATTGACAAAATGTGGGATTGTTTCGAAGTGTTTACCCAAATAGATTTCTTCATTTTCTTCTTGTTATGAATTCGTAAAAGGAAAGATACGCCGTACGATATTGGTCATATTTTTCCCCGTGCCACGTAACTTTAGGTAGTATAATAATTAAGTATTGAGGCCAACTGGCGCGATTAGAAGCCAATGGCATTTCACTATTTTGCGTGGGCTTTTCCCTTTTAATACATTTCTTGGCCTTTACCTGCAAAACAGCAGTGTGGAATACCCAAATTTAATTTAAAATAACCATTTTTTTTAATTTTTCGCAAAGAGCCTACTTTTGCCGTCCATAAAATGAAGTTTAAGATTTGTTGGAAATTTTTCGAAGTGGTAACGATATAATAACACGAGTTCAAATTGTACATCGTCTTTATTGTATGCAAAAATTAACGCCGTTTCAATCGGCAGCTGTACCAATATAGAGAGCAGAACGCTAAAACCTCTTCAGTTCCGCCTTGCATTTGACGTTAGCACCGGAGCTCGAAAACTTGTCCTTTGTACTATAAAGTTGCATGATTTCAGAGCACGCCAAATCAGGTATGGCAAGTTTGTTCGTCAGATGTGGATGAAGTACACGCTATGCGATTTGTCATCGCCATACAAATTGCATTGTCTTTGACGACATCCCTTGGCAACACCCTTATGCTCTTCGCTCTTAACAAGGAAAGCAGCCTACACCCGCCATCAAAAGTCTTGTATACCTGTCTTGCGAGTTCCGATCTCTGTGTTGGTTTGATTCTCCAACCTCTGTACGTGGTTATATTGATAGCAGCGATGCAAGGATATACAAGCCTGTGTACTAATGTCTTGATGGTTACCTACCTCGTCGGTATTGTTATTTTTGGGATTTCACTTTCGACATTAACAGCAATCAGCATCGATCGCCTTTTTGCTTTGCTGTTGAGGCTGAAGTATAGGTTGGTTGTCACTCTTAATCGATGCCGAATCCTTGTAGCTTTCTTGTGGTTTTTCCACATCTTCGTTGCTACAATGTACTTTTGGGTTCATCTTATCTTTTTGTGGTATGGCTACATTTTAATGCTGGTTTGTTTTATAACATCAGTTTCTGCATACACAAAAATCTTTTTCGTCCTCCGGAATCGTCGAATTTCAATCCAAAACGGTTTTCTCCCACGTCGACTTCCGAATGGAAGGCGATCATGCGCAACTCCTTGCAACATGATGCGTTATAGAAGAACAGTGTGTACAGCTTTATGGGTGCAGCTCACATTGGTGGCTTGTTATCTTCCATATGGTGTCTACACAACTTTAGTGACTATCTATGGTCTCTCACCATCTCTTAATCTCGCTTCGCGGTTTGTAGCGATACTCGTTTATTTACACTCGACTCTGAACCCATTTCTTTACTACTGGAAGATAACTGAAGTAAGGCGAGTCGTTAAGGATACCCTCAGATGGGCGTGTTTAGCATCACAAGTTCAAGACCTTCCCACCAATGCAAGAACTACAGAAATTTAATGTAGAAGCTAAATATGTATGGGTACTTTTACTTCGTCAGTGAAGCTTGGATGAGCGGAGCCATACATAAGTACAAATTTCTCAATGACGAGCATGCAGATTGTATGGAAAACGTCTCCTAATTACAGAACATTTAAAAAGATCAAAAGACTTCTCCATTGCCTCTTTCACTCTTTGCATGTAAACTCCACGCACTTGAGAGATCGATAGCCAAATTATCTGAGGATTTACTTGAAATACCACAGGGAGACTGTACTACCGTCAACAGAACCATTGGGGATATATTAGGGAGTTTAAGAAACGAAGACGCCGCTATGACTTCGACTACGTCGCAAAACAACAAATGCCATTGGTTAAAAGAGGAAAAATAATCGTGCTGCAAGTGCAGCACGCATTTTATCTCGTATTTTTGCGGTGCTCGGCGTAACATCGCATGAAATCACGAAATTTGAGGTTTTAACGACAACGTATTACTAAGCGTACAAGTGCGAACTTTTCATTCAATATATTTTTACTCTGAAATTAAACCGCTCGTGTAGCTTTAGTTTTAGGATACTTCCCCCACATTGTACGACGTAAACGAGTGGGAATAATCGTGAAGGACTAAGGATTGTGTAATGTTAGTTTTTTTTCTTTTTTAACTAATGATAATATTGTTTAGTGGCGTTGTCGTTGCACTGTCTAGCGGTCGTCGTTTCCAAAACTCCCTAATATCCTTGTAAGAGACGACGAGAAAGTTTAGTTCTTTGTAGACTTCACCACGATATCGAGACCCTCTCTTTTTCTGAAGAGTAACTCCACTAGGCTAAGTAACACTGTCAAGCTTTCAACATAGCCTATTCGGCCATCCTCTTTTTTTTTCCGTTTAGCGTCGTCCGACCGACCCAAATTTTTGCCATTTTCCGAAAAAAATAATAATAAAAGTACCGACGCAGTTAAACCATTTTTATGTGGCATAGGAGTTTTGGTGGTTGATCCTTTTCCCCATGTTGTCTTAATTTTACACGAACATCAACCGACTTTTCCGCCATATTGATTTTGGGTTCACGTCTTGTTGTTTTCCATCCTCCGTAGCAATGATGCTGGCGAAGCAGACCTCCGTTTCCGAAACTACTTATGAATTTTTTTTTTAGGTTGTTTTTCCATTCGACCGACCGACCCAATATCAGGAAACGCATTCGACGCTAAACAAAAAAAAGGGGGGGTGGCCTTACGTTAATTAAAAAAAACTATTTTTTCCTCGCTATATTCTCTTACGCAGATGTTTTTGTGAGTAACATCAGCATTTTGCTGGCGAAACCGGCCTCTATGATCATCCTGTTTTAATTTTTAAGGCAAAGTTCAGGTAACAATGCATGTATGCCCCTCTTAAATCTCGATAATGGACTAGGCATACAGTGTACTAAAGATTAATTAGCCTGCGAGCCTCGCTCACGAATTCAAACGGAGTTTTAATTACACCATGCAGGATCCAAATATAATTCTTCTTTCCCAAAATGGAGAAAATTAGCAACTTCGGTGTGACAAGAATATCACTGTCACACTTTCGTTTTACAAGTCCGTATAACTTACAATATTAGCTTCCATTACAAATGGGATTTTCAATAGTTTGCCGTTACAGAATAAGATATTCCTTGTTATAATTAACGTAAGTATATACCACTAAGTGAATCACTTTGCTTCCAATTTCATTTTAAAATTATTAGGTAACAATTTCTAAATAAGTAACCGCAGGTTTTAAAAATCTAATTAAACTAAAACATCTAGAGAAAAGGAAAAATTTCTTTATTATAATTATTTCAGTTTTTCGCTTTTAACTTTCCACTGAACAGTTTTTGGCATACCGTAAGCGTTAAAATCGATGCTCTCAGTGAGGAAGACGAAGAGGATATGAAAACCAATTTCCTTTAGGGGAGATTACAGTTCAAATAACCGTTCAGGCAAAGCATCTCGTTCGCGTACGCTTCGTTCTTTTTACAATATGCATTGCCTCATTCTCGCGAGTACAACAAAGTAGCATTAAGTACTTCTTTTTGGTTTTCTTTTCTCGCTTGTAATCGGCAATTATTCCTCTAGGATCGAGAGGGTAGTGGAACTAAGTAGATTTCTCTGGTGGACACAGTAGAATCATTAACTTAGCCTGCAATGGCGTCGAAAGTCATGTAACGCGAATGGCGTTTTAGTGGATCCTTAAACAAAATATACCCTTATGGAGCTCAATAATGGAAAGTCAGTTGGATAAACTAGGCAGGAATCTCAAAAGCGACGAGTACTGGACTTCGACAACAATCTATCGCCCGTCGAGACGAAATCAAAGGGAGCTGTATTTACCTGAAGTACATGGTAATTTGACACGATTGAGTTTCTTGTCTTCACGCACGCAATGAAATAGGAAGAGGTTTTCGCCTCTAAGAGCAAATATGTTGTTTGTTTCAATAAATTTTTCGCTGGAAAAGGATTCTGTGGTATTTTCTGCCTTTGTGAATTATAATATCATGTTGTGTATTGAATTTTCGAGCTTAAGGTTGAAATGTGATATGGGAGAAGTTTTTTAGTATTGCTCTGTAAGCAGGAAGGGTTCACAGCTGGCCTGTTGGAAGCGTGCTTGAGCTTCAACAAAATGAGCCCCAAAATCAGTGAAAAATTGTGACGCAGTTGAATAATAAAGTAGCTGCTATTTCCAAAATGATGGAATTACCTGGTTAGAATAAATAACGTCGTACGCGTCTTGGAGAGTAAATTTTGACTTTGCATAAACAAGACTTGGGCGATTGTGATCTTTGTTTTGACCTCGCTCATTTCATTGTCAAACTTTATAACACTTGACAGAAAAAGAAACTTACAAAAACCCGGTATCTTGCCATCATTTGACACAGATACTTCACTGTTTGGCGAGTAAACATGCCGCGGTAACTTCATCACGGCGCCCGCTGAATTCCGGCGATGTCACTTTCGATTTTGCGATTTATTTGTGCAGCCAAAACTTACAATAACAAAATTGAACGTAGCAAAAATCTCCCAATATGTTTGTCGCTGATCGTAACTGTTTATATTCCATATTCACGGTTCAAAATAAATGTTGTTTTCATGCATGTCGAAAATATGTTATTCTCGAGCGATTGTCCTGCAAACTTCCTTCTGCTCTTTCTAAAAACTGTGAATCAATATTTATTTACTTTTGCATCAATATTTGTTTTTGCATAAAGCAAGCTAACAAAATCTGTACCTTGCTGAGTTCGCATTTGTTAGCGTTAATAGTATTTTCGGTCCGATGCTTCTGTTTTATGAGGGGTATATTATTTTGGTCTCCCATCCAAACACTAACCGGGCTTAACTTCCGGTATTACAAAGCTGTCAGATGCTCGGAGGGCGCGCTTAAACTTGTGGTAAAAAGAAGTTTATCAACATGTCAGCCCAGAAGCCAATGTTTCTCACTTCCCATTTATTTTCTTCAATCTTTCTGGGTTCAGTACTTTGCTAGTAACCACATGTCTTCTCAGACTATTTACTCAAGACTTCTGCCATGGCACTACAATGATAGACAATACCAAAACAATGTCGTGCACTGTTAGAGCTACATATTACATATTACATAGGACAGGTTTGTTTCGTCGTACGAACGTGTGAGGACCTGTGAGCCAAAAGGCCTCGTCTGGTATGACTTCTTAATGACCCCCCAACTTGAAAAAAATTGTCTGGAACGGTGCACGTACCACAGGCAACCCAGTGTACCCTCACGGACGGTCTAGTTTTTAAAAAAAAAACTTTGTTGAGCATAGCAGCGAGGTTTCAAGCAGGCGTCATCTTCATTTGGCTAGTGTTTTTTGTATCATATCTCTTCGTTGTCGTCATGATCATCTTCTGGAGTGTGGTTTTAGTGAAATTTAATGGCTCACTGTTTCCTCTTAAGTCTGCACTATTCAAGTCAGGACGAGGAAGAAAAAATAATTCTGCACTATCTTCATGACAGTAAAGGAAAAGAACTTCAAAAACATGCATTCATTTTGAACTAAAGTTCGTAGGGTTATAAAAACGTTTTTAATTAACAAACAGCGCCATTAAATTTACGCAACAGTTCGTCCTCGAGTTTTCCAAACTTTCAGCCACTACTCGATCAGCCACCTTTTCCAGAGCTTTTCCACCCTCCCGCTCCCTTCTCCTTAAGGGTTCATGATGAACTGGAAATAAATGTGCCATTCTTTTGCCGGCCTGGAATTTTGTCCCTGGCGTTTTTGTTGCCATGTTATCTTAACTAATAGTTGAAGTAATGCGTGACATATCGCAGTCGCGTTACCTGCGCAGTAACGAGATGATGGACCTAGTATTTTTACGTAAAACTACAAATGGACTTAAAGACATTGACCGCAGCATTTTACCAACCATACGCAGGTCTGCAAGAGTAACAAGATTATGCCATGCCAGTAATGCTACTATCCATGCTACTACCTACCAAGAGATGTAGAACTTTAACTTACCAGCGTTCATTCTTTATACGTACAAGCAGGATCTGGAATTCTCTACCTACCTACATTAGACACAATTCTCTTTCACTCGCTTCGTTTAAAAACAAACTTTTTGAATATTATACAAACGCTTTTTCGATCATTTACAACCCGGACAATCCTAAAACATGGAAATCTGTTTGTCCTAAATGTAATATGGCCCGACCCCTTGTTAAAGATATAACTTGCTGTTTTTAACTATTAAGCTTAATATTTTTTGTAATTCAGTATTTATTTTTGGGACCACAGTAATTGGTTATGCTGTTGTGGCCTCCATGCCCCACATTTGTTGGGGCGAAGTCAAAAACAATAAAATAAAATAAACGTTGCGCACAAACAAGTAGCGTACGATAAGCGATTTTGTTTGCTTTTGGTTGGCTGGCCGCATCGTTCAATGATTCTCTCAATGTGACTGCGCGTTGCAGTTATGAGCTATGCTGTCAGTCGATATTTGAGTCAAATACCCACATTTCACCCTTGCTCAAAATAGAGTCTCCAGTAGCTCAGTGGTTAGAGCATCCGTACTAGATCACGGAGCTCGAGGGTCGTGGGTTCGAATCCCATCTGGGGCTCGGATTTTTCCGAGTTCCCAGTGGGTTCAATTGTAACACCTCTCATAACCGATTTTGTCTGCCGATTGCAGCGATTTTCATGGATCGGTAGCGCAAATCGACAGCGCATTTCGACGCAAACCTGGTGATTGCCATTCCACTTTTGTTCCCAGGCGTCTGTTCTCTTTCATCTGTGCACCATGCTTTGCATTTCTCTGCCATTTTTATGCAGTGACGTGATAAAATCAAATGGACTTTGTTGGTTGAATCCTTCAGTAATTCGCTCCAACGGGCGTAAAAAATCGCAGACTTCTTGGGCAAGACACTTTTCTCTCACGGTGCCTCTCTTCACTCAGGTGTATAAATGGGTACCGGCGAATTCAATGCTGGGGGTAACCCTGCGATGGACTAGCATCCCATCCAGGGGGAAGTACAAATACTCTTAGTCCCTTCATGCTAAAGAAACTGGGATAAGCTCCCGTCTAATGGGCCACTTGGCCCGTAAGCAGCCTTTACCTTTACTTTACCTAGGCACATCCTTATGTCCAGAAATTCACCGAATTAGATGCACTCCCAATTCTGAAATCCAACACGAAGTATCCCACAATGACGTTAGGGTAAAGGTTACCGTTATTTTTAGCGTAGGGCAAATGCATCTCTTTATGGAGCAGTATTTGGAGGGCACTTTGTGACGTTAATTAGTTGTCTGTTTCCCAAGACACGAGTGATGTTGAAGTTGTCTTATGCCCTACGGACTGTTTTTACTCCATACTCTTCAGACTTGTACCCAACCCGCCAGGACGGTGCTTTCCCAACTCCCTTCCCCCCCTCCCCCCCACCTTTGATTGTGGGGTTTCCCCTTGGTGGAACTGCAGCATTTCCACTTTGGATTTCGCAGATTTTCAAAACCCAGCCGTATATATTTGTATAAGATTTGGCAGCCAATAAACCTGTTGTTTGGTTGTCTTCTGTTTTCTATTTTAGCATAAATACACAGGTGATTATACAAAATCGCGAGCTCTCATTGGCTCGCTATCTCGAATTATCAGCCGATATAATCACCTTGACGGACAAAATGGTTGCCAGTAGTCGTTTTGCCACTGTAAGTGAAGATGATTTCGCGTTGAAATGTTTTTTTTTTCTCTTTTTTTGAAATAATCACCTGTGTATTTATACTAAAACAATTATTCGCCTCAGGCTCAGTGATTATCGGTGAATATTCACCTCGACTTCGTCTCGGTGAATATTCACCGATAATCACTTCGCCTTCGGCGAATAATTGTTAAATAGTTAAATTAAATAAAAAATAATTTTCAAAACATAGTCCTTCAGTCCAAATCTAAGCGTTTCCAAAATGTTAGTCACTTTAAGTGAATCTTTAGTCTTCATCCGGCCTTCTGCCAAAATACCTAAACTTTGCTTGGGTACAGAAATTTAGCCACAAGTTTAGTGATTTGCAAAAAAATTAAAAGTTCAATGACATTTTGCGAAGGCATATCTACCATCAAAAAACAATTTCCAAAATTATATCTAAGAACCGTTTGCCTTTCACCAACTAATAGCAATCGTCTGTTTACGGTTAGTTAATGCAACTCAAAATTTGTATTTCTGGATGTGTCTCATCAATGGACAATTAATTTTCAAAATCTGTCTCATTGAGTGGACCAGGAACCTCAGGACAAAAGAAGCACAAAATGAACAAAAAATATACATAATTAGTATAAATACACAGGTGACTATACAAAATCGCGCGCTCTCATTTGCTCGCTATCTCGGATTATCAGCCGATAATCACCTCGACGGACAAAATGGCTGCCAGTAGTCGTTTTGCCACTGTAAGTGAAGATGATTTCGCGTTGAAATGCTTTTTTTCCCTCTTTTTTGAAATAATCACCTGTGTATTTATACTAAAACAATTATTCGCCTCAGGCTCAGTGATTATCGGTGAATATTCACCTCGACTTTGTCTCGGTGAATATTCACCCATAATCACTTCGCCTTCGGCGAATAATTGTTAATTATTTGGCGCTTATTAATTAAATTAATTTTTTTGGAGCTCAAACCGAGAAATATTGACAGAATGTAGGATTGTTGTGAAGTGTTTACCCAAATAGATTTCTTCATTTTCTTCTTGTTATGAATTCGTAAAAGGAAAGATACGCCGTACGATATTGGTCATATTTCTCCCCGTGCCACGTAACTTTGGGCAGTTTAATAATTAAGTATTGATGTCAACTGGCGCGATTAGAAGCCAATGGCATTTCACTATTCTGCGTGGGCTTTTCCCTTTTAATACATTTCTTGGCCTTTACCTGCAAAACAACAGTGTGGAATACCCCAAATTTAATTTATTTTTTTCGCAAAGAGCCTACTTTTGCCGTCCATAAAATGAAGTTTAAAATTTGTTGGAAATTTTTCGACGTGGTAACGATAAAATAACACGAGCTTAAATTGTACGTCGTCTTTATTGTATGCAAACGTTAACGCCGTTTCAATCGGCAGCTGTACCAATATAGAGAGCAGAACGCTAAAACCTCTTCAGTTCCGCCTTGCATTTGACGTTAGCACCGGAGCTCGAAAACTTGTCCTTTGTACTTTAAAGTTGCATGATTTCAGAGCACGCCAAATCAGGTATGGCAAATTTTTCAACAAGCAATGGAAGTAAGCGGACGTTTGATCAACTAGTTTGTTCGTCAGATGTGAATGAAGTACACGCTATGCGATTTGTCATCGCCATACAAATTGCATTGTCCTTGACGACATCTCTTGGAAACACCCTTATGCTCTTTGCTCTTAACAAGGAAAGCAGCCTACACCCTCCATCAAAAGTCTTGTATACCTGTCTTGCGAGTTCCGATCTCTGTGTTGGTTTGATTCTCCAACCTCTATACGTGGTTATATTGATAGCAGCGATGCAAGGATATACAAGCCTGTGTACTAATGTCTTGATGGTTACCTACCTCGTCGGTATTGTTATTTTTGGGATTTCACTTTCGACATTAACAGCAATCAGCATCGATCGCCTTTTTGCTTTGCTGTTGAGGCTGAAGTATAGGTTGGTTGTCACTCTTAATCGATGCCGAATCCTTGTAGCTTTCTTGTGGTTTTTCCACATCTTCGTTGCTACAATGCACTTTTGGGTTCATCTTATCTTTTTGTGGTATGGCTACATTTTAATGGTGGTTTGTTTTATAACATCAGTTTCTGCATACACAAAAATCTTTTTCGTCCTCCGGAATCGTCGAATTTCAATCCAAAACGGTTTTCTCCCAGGTCGACTCCCGAATGGAAGGCGATCATGCGCAACTCCTTGCAACATGATGCGTTACAGAAGAACAGTGTGTACAGCTTTATGGGTGCAGCTCACATTGGTGGCTTGTTATCTTCCATATGGTGTCTACACAACTTTAGTAACTATCTATGGTCTCTCACCATCTCTTAATCTCGCTTCGCGGTTTGTAGCGATACTCTTATATTTACACTCGACTCTGAATCCATTTCTTTACTACTGGAAGATAACGGAAGTAAGGCGAGTCGTTAAGGATACCCTCAGATGGGCGTGTTTAGCATCGCAAGTTCAAGACCTTCCCACCAATGCAAGAACAACAGGAATTTAATGCAGAAGCTAAATATGTATGGGTACTTTCACCTCGTGAAGCTTGGATGAGCCGAGCCATACATACGTACAAATTTCTCAATGACGAGCATGCAGTTTGTATGGAAAACGTCTCCTAATTACATAACATTTAAAAAGATCAAAAGACTTCTCCATTGCCTCTTTGACTCTTTGCATGTAAACTCCACGCCCTTGAGAGACCGATAGCCAAATTATCTGAGGATTTACTTGAAATACCACAGGGAGACTGTACTACCGTCAACAGAACCATTGGGGATATATTAGGGAGTTTAAGAAACGAAGACGCAGCTATGACTTCGACTACGTCGAAAAACAACAAATGCCATTGGTTAAAAGAGGAAAAATAATCGTGCTGCACGTGCAGCACGCATTTTATCTCGTATTTTTGCGATGCTCTGCGTGACATCGCGTGAAATCACGAAATTTGAGGTTTTAACGACAACGTAAGCGTACAAGTGCGAACTTTTCATTCAATATATTTTACTCTGAAACCGCTCGTGTAGCTTTAGTTTTAGGATACTTCGCCCACATTGTAGGACGTAAACGAATGGGAATAATCGTGAAGGACTAAGGATTGTGTAATGTCAGTTTGTTTGTTTGTTTTTTTTAACTTAGTCTAATGATATTATTGTTTTGTGGCGTTGTCGTTGCACTGTCTAGCGGTCGTCGTTTCCAAAACTCCCTAATATCCTTGTAAGAGACGACGAGAAAGTTTAGTTCTTTGTAGACTTCACCACGATATCGAGACCCTCTCTTTTTCTGAAGAGTAACTCCACTAGGCTAAGTAACACTGTCAAGCTTTCAACATAGCCTATTCGGCCATCCTCTTTTTTTTTCCGTTTAGCGTCGTCCGACCGACCCAAATTTTTGCCATTTTCCGAAAAAAAAAAAAGTACCCCGACGTAGTTAAACTATTTTTATGTGGCATAGGAGTTTTGGTGGTTGATCCTTTTCTCCATGTTGTCTTAATTTTACATGAACATCAACCAACTTTTCCGCCATATTGATTTTGGGTTTACGTCTTGTTGTTTTCCAGGCTCCGCAGCAATGATGCTGGCGAAGCAGACCTCCGTTTCCGAAACTACTTATGAATTTTTTTTTTAGGTTGTTTTTCCATTCGACCGACCGACCCAATATCAGGAAACGCATTCGACGCTAAACAAAAAAAAGGGGGGATGGCCTTACGTTAATTAAAAAAAACTATTTTTTCCTCGCTATATTCTCTTACGCAGATGTTTTTGTGAGTAACATCAGCATTTTGCTGGCGAAACCGGCCTCTATGATCAGCCTGTTTTAATTTTTAAGGCACAGTTCAGGTAACAATGCATGTATGCCCCTCTTAAATCTCGATAATGAACTAGGCATACAGTGTACTAAAGATTAGCCTGCGCGCCTCGCTCACGAATTCAAACGGAATTTTAATTACACCATGCAGGATCCAAATATAATTCTTCTTTCCCAAAATGGAGAAAATTAGCAACTTCGCTGTGACAAGAATATCACTGTGACACTTTCGTTTTACAAGTCCGTAACTTACAATATTAGCTTCCATTACAAATGGGATTTTCAATAGTTTGCCGTTACAGAATAACATATTCCTTGCTATAATTAATGTAAGTATATACCACTAATTAGATAATCTTATATCGGCCCTTTTCTTACGGCAAAAGTGAATCACTTTGCTTCCAATTTCATTTTAAAATTAGGTAACAATTTCTAAATAAGTAACCGCAGGTTTTGAAAATCTAATTAAACTAAAACATCTAGAGAAAAGGAAAAATTCGTTTATTATAATTATTTCAGTTTTTCGCTTTTAACTTTCCACTGAACAGTTTTTGGCATACCGTAAGCGTTAAAATCGATGCTCGCAGTGAGGAAGACGAAGAGGATATAAAAACCAATTTCCTTTAGGGGAGATTACAGTTAAAATAACCGTACACGCAAAGCATCTCGTTCGCGTACGCTTCGTGCTTTTTACAATATGCATTGCCTCATTCTCGCGAGTACAACAAAGTAGCATTAAGTACTTCTTTTTGGTTTTCTTTTCTCGCTTGTAACCGGTAATTATTCCCCCCCCCCCCCCCTGCCCCTTCTTCCCCCCTACACGAGGAATGAAACATGATATAGTACGTTTATTAGGAGAGTACAGTCAGCCATCTGATGGTTACAAGTGCTACACGTGGACAATTCCACATAGTAAACTTAATACAAGGAGCAATATATAACGAGCAAAGTCTTAGGCAGCAGACAACGGAAACATGATGTACCACGCTAATGCAGTGGCACTGAACCTCGAGATAAAGGTATCGTACATTACCCACATAATCAAAACAGAAAAAGGAAAGCCACCAGAAGGACCTACTGACATAGAATGACAGAAGTCA
>NC_090889.1:21259282-21286782 GCF_036669925.1 Montipora capricornis
AGCACCTCTCATAACCGATTTTGTCTGACGATTGCAGCGATTTTCATGGATCGGTAGCGCAAATCGACGCACACCTGGCGATTGCCACTCCACTTTTGTTCCCAGGCGTCTGTTCTCTTTCATCTGTGCACCATGCTTTGCTGTTCTCTGCCATTTTTATGCAGTGACGTGATAAAATCAAATGGACTTTGTTGGTTGAATCCTCCGGCAATTCCCTCCGACGGGCGTAAAAAATTGCAGAGTTCTTGGGCAAGACACTTTTCTCTCACGGTGCCCCTCTCTACCCAGGTGTATAAATGGGTACCGGCGAATTCAATGCTGGGGGTAGCCCAGCGATGGACTAGCAGAAATACTCTTAGTCCCTTCATGCTAAAGAAACTGGGATAAGCTCCCGTCTAATGGGCCACTTGGCCCGTAAGCAGCCTTTACCTTTACTTTACCTAGGCACATCCTTATGTCCAGAAATTCACCGAATTAGATGCACTCCCAATTCTGAAATCCAACACGAAGTATCCAACAATGACGTAAGGGTAAAGGTTAGCGTTATTTTTAGCGTAGGGCAAATGCATCTCTTTATGGAGCAGTATTTGGAGGGCACTTTGTGACGTTAATTAGTTGTCTGTTTTCCAAGACACGAGTGATGTTGAAGTTGTCTTATGCCCTACGGACTGTTTTTACTTCATACTCTTCAGACTTGTACCCAACCCGCCATGACGGTGCTTTCCCAACCCCCCTCCTCCCCTCCCCCCACCTTTGATTGTGGGGTTCCCCCTTGGTGGAACTGCAGCATTTCCACTTTGGATTTCGCAGATTTTCAAAACCCAGCCGTATATATTTGTATAAGATTTGGCAGCCAATAAACCTGTTGTTTGGTTGTCTTCTGTTTTCTATTTTAGTATAAATACACAGGTGATTACACAAAATCGCGCGCTCTAATTGGCTTGCTATCTCGAATTATCAGCCGATAATCACCTTGACGGACAAAATGGCTGCCAGTAGTCGTTTTGCCACTGTAAGTGAAGATGATTTCGCGTTAAAATGTTTTTTTTTTTCTCTTCTTTTTAATAATCACCTGTGTATTTATACTAAAACAATTATTCGCCTCAGGCTCAGTGATTATCGGTGAATATTCACCTCGACTTCGTCTCGGTGCATATTCACCGATAATCACTTCGCCTTCGTCGAATAATTGTTAAATAGTTAAATTAAATGAAAAATAATTTTCAAAACATAGTCCTTCAGCCCAAATCTAAGCGTTTCCAAAATGTTAGTCACTTTAAGTGAATCTTTGGTATTCATCCGGCCTTCCGCCAAAATACCTAAACTTTGCTTGGGTACAGAAATGTAGCCACAAGTTTAGTGATTTGCAAAAAAATTAAAAGTTCAGTGACATTTTGCGAAGGCATATCTACCATCAGAAAACAATTTCCACAATTATATCTAAGAACCGTTTGCCTTTCACCAACTAATAGCAATCGTCTGTTTACGGTTAGTTAATGCAACTCAAAATTTGTATTTCTGGATGTGTCTCATCAATGGACAATTAATTTTCAAAATCTGTCTCATTGAGTGGACCAGGAACCTCAGGACAAAAGAAGCACAAAATGAACAAAAAATATACATAATTAGTATAAATACACAGGTGACTATACAAAATCGCGCGCTATCTCGGATTATCAGCCGATAATCACCTCGACGGACAAAATGGCTGCCAGTAGTCGTTTTGCCACTGTAAGTGAAGATGATTTCGCGTTGAAATGCTTTTTTTCCCTCTTTTTTGAAATAATCACCTGTGTATTTATACTAAAACAATTATTCGCCTCAGGCTCAGTGATTATCGGTGAATATTCACCTCGACTTTGTCTCGGTGAATATTCACCGATAATCACTTCGCCTTCGGCGAATAATTGTTAATTATTTGGCGCTTATTAATTAAATTGATTTTTTTGGAGCTCAAACCGAGAAATATTGACAGAATGTAGGATTGTTGTGAAGTGTTTACCCAAATAGATTTCTTCATTTTCTTCTTGTAATGAATTTGTAAAAGGAAAGATACGCCGTACGATATTGGTCATATTTCTCCCCGTGCCACGTAACTTTGGACAGTTTAATAATTAAGTATTGATGTCAACTGGCGCGATTAGAAGCCAATGGCATTTCACTATTTTGCGTGGGCTTTTCCCTTTTAATACATTTCTTGGCCTTTACCTGCAAAACAACAGTGTGGAATACCCCAAATTTAATTTTAAATAACCATTTTTTTTATTTTTTCGCAAAGAGCCTACTTTTGCCGTCCATAAAATGAAGTTTAAGATTTGTTGGAAATTTTTCGAAGTGGTAACGATATAATGACACGAGTTCAAATTGTACATCGTCTTTATTGTATGCAAAAATTAACGCCGTTTCAAGCGGCAGCTGTACCAATATAGAGAGCAGAACGCTAAAACCTCTTCAGTTCCGCCTTGCATTTGACGTTAGCACCGGAGCTCGAAAACTTGTCCTTTGTACTTTAAAGTTGCATGATTTCAGAGCACGCCAAATCAGGTATGGCAAATTTTTCAACAAGCAATGGAAGTAAGCGGACGTTTGAAGAACTAGTTTGTTCGTCAGATGTGGATGAAGTACACGCTATGCGATTTGTCATCGCCGTACAAATTGCATTGTCTTTGACGACATCTCTTGGAAACACCCTTATGCTCTTCGCTCTTAACAAGGAAAGCAGCCTACACCCGCCATCAAAAGTCTTGTATACCTGTCTTGCGAGTTCCGATCTCTGTGTTGGTTTGATTCTCCAACCTCTGTACGTGGTTATATTGATAGCAGCGATGCAAGGATATACAAGCCTGTGTACTAATGTCTTGATGGTTACCTACCTCGTCGGTATTGTTATTTTTGGGATTTCACTTTCGACATTAACAGCAATCAGCATCGATCGCCTTTTTGCTTTGCTGTTGAGGCTGAAGTATAGGTTGGTTGTCACTCTTAATCGATGCCGAATCCTTGTAGCTTTCTTGTGGTTTTTCCACATCTTCGTTGCTACAATGCACTTTTGGGTTCATCTTATCTTTTTGTGGTATGGCTACATTTTAATGGTGGTTTGTTTTATAACATCAGTTTCTGCATACACAAAAATCTTTTTCGTCCTCCGGAATCGTCGAATTTCAATCCAAAACGGTTTTCTCCCAGGTCGACTCCCGAATGGAAGGCGATCATGCGCAATTCCTTTCAACATGATGCGTTACAGAAGAACAGTGTGTACAGCTTTATGGGTGCAGCTCACATTGGTGGCTTGTTATCTTCCATATGGTGTCTACACAACTTTAGTAACTATCTATGGTCTCTCACCATCTCTTAATCTCGCTTCGCGGTTTGTAGCGATACTCGTTTATTTACACTCGACTCTGAATCCATTTCTTTACTACTGGAAGATAACGGAAGTAAGGCGAGTCGTTAAGGATACCCTCAGATGGGCGTGTTTAGCATCGCAAGTTCAAGACCTTCCCACCAATGCAAGAACAACAGGAATTTAATGCAGAAGCTAAATATGTATGGGTACTTTCACCTCGTGAAGCTTGGATGAGCGGAGCCATACATAAGTACAAATTTCTGCAATGACGAGCATGCAGTTTGTATGGAAAACGTCTCCTAATTACATAACATTTAAAAAGATCAAAAGACTTCTCCATTGCCTCTTTGACTCTTTGCATGTAAACTCCACGCCCTTGAGAGACCGATAGCCAAATTATCTGAGGATTTACTTGAAATACCACAGGGAGACTGTACTACCGTCAACAGAACCATCGGGGATATATTAGGGAGTTTAAGAAACGAAGACGCAGCTATGACTTCGACTACGTCGAAAAACAACAAATGCCATTGGTTAAAAGAGGAAAAATAATCGTGCTGCACGTGCAGCACGCATTTTATCTCGTATTTTTGCGATGCTCTGCGTGACATCGCGTGAAATTACGAAATTTGAGGTTTTAACGACAACGTAAGCGTACAAGTGCGAACTTTTCATTCAATATATTTTACTCTGAAACCGCTCGTGTAGCTTTAGTTTTAGGATACTTCGCCCACATTGTAGGACGTAAACGAATGGGAATAATCGTGAAGGACTAAGGATTGTGTAATGTCAGTTTGTTTGTTTGTTTTTTTTAACTTAGTCTAATGATATTATTGTTTTGTGGCGTTGTCGTTGCACTGTCTAGCGGTCGTCGTTTCCAAAACTCCCTAATATCCTTGTAAGAGACGACGAGAAAGTTTAGTTCTTTGTAGACTTCACCACGATATCGAGACCCTCTCTTTTTCTGAAGAGTAACTCCACTAGGCTAAGTAACACTGTCAAGCTTTCAACATAGCCTATTCGGCCATCCTCTTTTTTTTTCCGTTTAGCGTCGTCCGACCGACCCAAATTTTTGCCATTTTCCGAAAAAAAAAAAAGTACCCCGACGTAGTTAAACTATTTTTATGTGGCATAGGAGTTTTGGTGGTTGATCCTTTTCTCCATGTTGTCTTAATTTTACATGAACATCAACCAACTTTTCCGCCATATTGATTTTGGGTTCACGTCTTGTTGTTTTCCAGGCTCCGCAGCAATGATGCTGGCGAAGCAGACCTCCGTTTCCGAAACTACTTATGAATTTTTTTTTTAGGTTTTTTTTCCATTCGACCGACCGACCCAATATCAGGAAACGCATTCGCCGCTAAACGAAAAAAAAGGGCGGATGGCCCTACGTTAATTAAAAAAACTATTTCTTCCTCGCTATATTCTCTTACGCAGATGTTTTTGTGAGTAACATTAGCATTTTGCTGGCGAAACCGGCCTCTATGATCATCCTGTTTTAATTTTTAAGGCACAGTTCAGGTAACAATGCATGTATGCCCCTCTTAAATCTCGATAATGGACTAGGCATACAGTGTACTAAAGATTAGCCTGCGCGCCTCGCTCACGAATTCAAACGGAATTTTAATTACACCATGCAGGATCCAAATATAATTCTTCTTTCCCAAAATGGAGAAAATTAGCAACTTCGCTGTGACAAGAATATCACTGTGACACTTTCGTTTTACAAGTCCGTAACTTACAATATTAGCTTCCATTACGAATGGGATTTTCAATATTTTGCCGTTACAGAATAACATATTCCTTGTTATAATTAATCTAAGTATATACCACTAATTATATAATCTTATATCGGCCCTTTTCTTACAGCACTTTGACTTTGCTTCCAATTTCATTTTAAAATTAGGTAACAATTTCTAAATAAGTAACCGCAGGTTTTAAAAATCTAATTAAACTAAAACATCTAGAGAAAAGGAAAAATTCGTTTATTATAATTATTTCAGTTTTTCGCTTTCAACTTTCCACTGAACAGTTTTTGGCATACCGTAAGCGTTAAAATCGATGCGCTCAGTAAGGAAGACGAAGAGGAAAAGGAAACCAATTTCCTTTAGGGGAGATTACAGTTCAAATAACCGTTCAGGCAAAGCAGCCAGGTGAGGACAATTATAGTTTCACGCTATTCTGGCTTAAAATGAATGCAATCCAAAAGTTACGATTTGAATCGTATACTTTTTAAATTGCATTTTAAGCTAGCTAGTCAGGGGCACCCAACGAATCTGTTCCTCACATTATCTGTTCCCCAGAGGAATCTTGCTGGCTGGCAAAAATACAGGTGTTTCGATGAGCTAGCTGGGAAATTTTGTTATTGATAGAGGTTTTGCCTGGGAATTGCTGACTTTTTCTAGCATTTCAACCCGAGCTGGCTGTAGAAACTCTGAAGACTGAGGACGACTAAAAAAAAAAAAAAAAAAAGAACCCTTTCCCTCTCCCAGAGAGTAGTCACAAACATACGACGGCTGGTCAGAGTGATTGCGCTTGCGGAAAAAAAACCTGTTTTGTCCCGGTTTTGTCGCTTTTGTTAGGTCGTTTTGGATCTTGGGATTTGAAAGCGAGCGGAATTCCTGGATGGGAAATAAATTAGATCAGCTGGCTGGGAAACCAACCAATTTTATCTAGCTGGCTGGGAAATTTCTTGTGTGTCTTGCTGGGAAAAAGGAACAGATAACGTTTTCCCAGCAACACTGAAAAACACCTGAAAATGCCTTAATAACATGTATTTTCATTAACTGGGGTATGATAATACATTTTACAACAAATTGGTCGTTGGGTGCCCCTGGCTAGTTGGAGTAACGTGAAACTATGTTCAATTTCCTTTCTTTTGCTACTAATTTATCGTAGTTTTCTGACGACTTTCCGTCCTTTTGAAACTGAAAGGGGATCATTCTGCTCGGCTATAGCCTGCATAGCAAGCGTTCCTGTTCGGCAGAAGAGCTTCGAACCGATTTTCTGCAAACTGGCCGCGCGAAAGTTGGGGCAAGAGGCTGAGGAAACGCTTGCAAGAAGACCCTATTTTTGAAAAACCCGTTCGCCCACGAACGGGGGCTTCTGATTGGTGCGGCACAGTCACAATGATTGACATGTGACAAATTCTGGAGCAAAATATTTCTCCTAAGTTCTAGCGTGATAAAGGCAATGGTGGAAGATGTGGAAGGTCTTGAATCGTGTGTCGAAGCTGAGCGAATCGGGTCTCGGGTTTTACAGTGAAAAGGGAACAAGAAATGTCAATGCGCCATCTCTTTAAGCGTAAAGATGTAATGGCCGTTTTGGCAACAGCATTCGGAAAAAGCTTAATTTTTTAGATGTTTGTCATGATGTGCGGAGTGCGAAATAAAAGAACTTAAAACGAAGAACCGCCTTCTCGAGTATCATCGTCATTTCTCCATTTCAAAGCATAATACGCGATCAAGTAAGTGGTTGAGGTGAATTCTATGGGAATGACAGCCAGTAATTTAAATGAAAATCTGAACTGCTTGGACAATATCCATCAAGGGAAATTCATATTATTTGCGTGTCCGCTGAAGCCGCTATGGCCTTTCCGTAATTCATTAAAAAAGATTCGCTCGTTATTACTGGGTTGCCTATGGCAAACCAGTCGGAAAATGGGTAGATTATTTTTTACTGGGTTGCCTTATAAGGCAAACCCAGTCGAGGTCTTCGTTTAGTTTGTTTGTTTTCTTTTTTTTCTTTTTTTTTTTCTTTTTTTTTCCGTGTCGGTAAAAGTCTTGCCTGTCACTCCCCTGGTAAGTGGTGTCTTTGTGCATAGAGCCTTCTGCGCGTATTTTCGTAGGATCGAGAGGGTAGTGGAACTGCGTAGATTTCTCTGGTGGACACAGTAGAATCATTAACTTAGCCTGCAATGGCGTCGAAAGTCATGCAACGCGAATGGCGTTTTAGTGGATCCTTAAACAAAATATACCCTTATGGAGCTCAATAATGGAAAGTCAGTTGGATAAACTTGGCATGAATCTCAAAAGCGACGAGTACTGGACTTCGACAACAATCTATCGCCCGTGGAGACGAAATCAAAGTGAGCAGTATTTACCTGAAGTACAAGGTAATTTGACACAATTGAGTTTGTTGTCTTCACGCACGCAATGAAATAGGAAGAGGTTTTCGCCTCTAAGAGCAAATATGTTGTTTGTTTCAATAAAACTTTCGCTGGAAAAGGATTCTGTGGTATTTTCTGCCTTTGTGAATTATAATATCATGTTGTGTATTGAATTTTCGAGCTTAAGGTTGAAATGTGATATGCGAGAAGATTTTTAGTTTTGCTCTGTAAGCGGGAAGGGTTCACAGGCCTGTTGAAAGCGTGCTCGAGTTTCAACAAAATGAGCCCCAAAATCAGTGAAAACTTGTGACGCAGATGAATAATAAAGTAGCTGCTATTTCCAAAATGATGGAATTACCTGGTGATAATAACGTCGTACGCGTCTTGGAGAGTAAATTTTGACTTTGCATAAACAAGAGTTGGGCGATTGTGATCTTTGTTTTGACTTCGCTCATTTCATTGTCAAACTTTATAACACTTGACAGAAAAAGAAACTTTTTAAAAACCCGGTATCTTGCCATCATTTGACACAGATGCTTCACTGTTTGACGAGTAACATGCAGCGGTAACGTAATCACGGCGCCCGCTGAATTCCGGCCATGTCACTTTTCGATTTTGCAATTTACTTGAACGTAGCAAAAATCTCCCAAAATGTTTGTCGCTGATCGTAACTTTTTATATTCTATATTCACGGTTCAAAATTAATGTTGTTTTGATGTCGTAAATATTTTATTCTCGATCGACCGTCCGGGAAACTTCCTTCTGCTCTTTCTGAAAACTGTGTATCAATAGTTATTTGCTTTTTCATCAATATTTGTTTTGCATAAAGCAAGCTAACAAGATCTGTACCTTGCTGAGTTCGCATTTGTTAGAGTTAATAGTATTTTCGGTCCGATGCTTCTGTTTTAAGAGGGGTACATTGTTTCGGTCTCCCATCCAAACACTAACCCCGCCCGGCAGGGCTTAACTTCAGTGAACTTTAGTATTAGAAAGCCTTCAGATGCTCAGAGGGCACACTTGTGGTAAAAAGAAGTTGTGAGGGAACTTGAAAATTATCAACATGTCAGCCCAGAAGCCAATGTTTCTCGCTTCTCTTTTATTTGTTATTCTTCAGAGACTGGAATGCTGTATTTCAATACCACACAATTCAGTGCCTTCTGATTTTCTGTAGCACGTACCACAGGCAACCCAGTGTATGCTTCACAGAAGCATCTCGTTTTTTTTATTTTCCGTGTCGGTAAAAGTCTTGCCTGTCTCTCCCCTGCTAAGTGGTGTCTTTATGCATAGAGCCTTCTGCGCGTATTGTCTTAGGATCGAGAGGGTAGTGGGAAATGCGTAGATTTCTCTGGTGGACACAGTAGAATGATCAACGTAACCGGCAATGGCGTCGAAAGTCATGTAACGCGAATGGCGTTTTAGTGGATTTTTAAGCAAAATATACCCTTATGGAGCTTAATAATGGAAAGTCAATTGGATACTGAACAAGAAAGGCGCCGAAAAAAAATCTGGAATCTTAAAAGCGATGAGTAATGGACTTCGACAACAATCTGTCGCCCGTCGAGCCGTAATCAAAGTGAGATGTAGTTCTAATATTGTACGAGTGTGGTGTTTTGTACAACGCTGAAATCAAATGGAAAATTCTCTAGTAACTTATGGGTTTAACAAAACAGAGACTTGGATCTGTACTCAATTCTGCACAGTCTTCTGCTAACAATTGGAAATTTCATTAGTCAAAAATTATTTGAAAGAAAGCTTGTTGCCCATTTTTTGCTTGATAATTCAAGTAAAGGGGGTTTTTCAGTGAAGGGTTTGATGCTGAACACTCGTGGAAAAAATTATTTACCTTGTTGCGTTTTTGACACGGAGTGTAATTTGACACGATTGAATTTCTTGTCTTCACGCACGTATTAAATGAAATAGGAAGGGTTTTTTGCCTCTTATAGCAAATGTGTTGTTTGTTTCAAAAGGCATTTCGCTGGGAAAAGGTGGCCTTTATGAATTCATCATGTGTAATATGCGAGCTTAACTGGATAGTTTTTAAGGCAATAGTAAAGCATTTTCGTGTCAAAATATAAGGTAAGCGACTCTTTTCTGTTGTGTTAACTTAATTGAATATACCATGGCTCGTAAGTTTGCATTTGTCATCTGCTGTAAACTTGATTGCCACACTCTAAATTACCTCCAGAACCTATTTTTTTGCGTAAAATAAGCTTTTAGAATGATTTTCGTTTCTTCTGTGGTGATACTTGACGATTCGGGAACATTTTGTGAAAAAAGATTTATAACGGGTCACACGCGCAACTTGCCCGATTATGCATATATAAACATCCACTTCGCCTTTTGACATCCCATTGAAAGAAACTCGTAAAATATTCGCAGACCGGTTGCTTTCTCTGAAATTTGAAAGGATGATTGCTAACAAATATAGAAAGATTTTCACAATAACTAAAAATTCCTGTGTTAAGCATTAGAATTCGACGAAGAGGTAATGCGACTAAATTTGTCCCGTGCGGTGCTATTTTTATGATTTGACTGTTGTGCAAATTTTGAGAGAGAATATTAAATTATGAAAAAATTACTAGTTAAAGGTAAAGGTACACCTTATTTAACGTCGGAGTTCCTTTACTCTCTAGAGAGTATTCTCCCAGGAAGCCGACGGATAGATCGTTAAAAAATCTTTATTTTTAGCAGTTATTTGAACATAAAAGATGCAACACTTGACGACAAATAATATTTTTGCTATTACTATATATTTTTCCCGGGAATCGGGTTGAAAATGAGTTAACAAATTTGCATACGTGTGTTGAAATGTGATACACGAGGATAGACTAGGAGAAAGGAATTATATTTCTCTGACAAATGATTTTGTCATTGTAGTCAATGCAAGATGAAATTTATTTGGGAAGCCAACAATATTCTTTTAACTTCCTGGTTAATCCAATTTTATTGCTGCGACTTGCTAGTGCGAAGATTGTGTACATGAAACTCGCGCTTCTTGCGAATTTTGAGTGTCATGAAATTACATAATTTGCTTGACAATATATCCCTTTTTTAATACTCTGACCCAAATACATTCAGATAGTAACAAACTTCATATTTACTTAACCATTTCTTCGCTTTTGTGCTTGTCAGCAATGTGATTTGCGGTAATTTGCAAGTCTGTTTTTGTATCTCATAGATGTTTAGATTTTCAATTACACGGCCACTCAACCTCTCGATTGTGTAAATAGTTCACCCTGAAGTCAAAATAGATACGTTTCTCAGGAACCCGACAAAGAAGGCTTCCTGACCCGACAGAAGAAATCTAAACATTCAGTTAAATATTACAACAAAATTAACTAACGACGGAAGTTTCTTCGCTAAAAAGTACGTTGTACTACTCTGAAACATTCTTTCCCGTAGTTCATTCAGTTGACACAGGGTGATCACGTGCACCTTTACGGTTACCGGCATGTGATCAATTTCTTCCTTTTGACAAAACGTTAGAGACTGCAAAAATGTTCGTGTTTTTAAGATCTTTCAATGAGAATTCGATTCATAGTTATATATAAACACTATGTTATTTTTTTTCTTCATCTGTCTCTTGGCTTGCCTTTTTCTGGTGCAAACGCAAAGCCAAACAATGTTTTGACCTGGCATCAGATTAGACCGTCATATTAGGTGCGGTTACACTCACCATGGTAAATGCTATTTCCCATGGTAAATTATCCCACGGTGCCTCACACTTGGGTTTTAGTACACCGTGTTAACTAGGGGTCACACGTTACGAAGATTACCGAGGTAAAACGAAATCTCACGCAATTCATTGGCGGGAAATTTAATCACAACTTCATCAGCATAGCGATTGGCTCTTGTACCTCGGGCATCAAAACACCCTTCCAAATTCCCACGTTAAATGTCATGGGCGCTTCCACTGATCTTTTTGACGTATCCATGGATATTTAACACGGGAAATTTACCTCGGGAAGCGTCGGTCACACTACTAAATACAGTTTCCCGTGGTAAAAAGGCAATTTACCACGGTAAAAGTGCCCCGTGTAACCGCACCTATTATGAAGCGGAAACAACACCTTAAGTCCTTTCTTGTATGTGTAATAAACGTTTGCTTAGTCCAACTGCTAGACATGCTGGAAAACGTCCGTCAGAGCAATTTGCAGTTAGTTTTTTGCCGACTATTTATTTAAAGAAGAAACGAGTGAATTTTACTCAAGAGCGTGTTTTGTTATCTTTAAACTGAATTTATTACGAAAGCTTAAAAGACTAAAAGACCTTAAAATGGGACAGGACATTACAAAATAATTAAACGTGTGAGCCAAAGGGCCTCTGCTAGCGCGACATGTGGGTGACCCCTCAAATGGTCTTAATGACGTCCCACTTGAAAAAATTAACTGGAACACTGCATTTCGTTGTGTAACGCGTACCACAGGCAACCCAGTGTAAGCTTTTTGGAGCTTCTCGTTTAACAAAACTTTGGCAGCGCTTATTGTCGACGAAAACTTTGGACTGAACTGAAGTGAGCTTTTCGTTCGCTTGCAAAAGATACTTTATTTACGCAGGATGAATTAATAAAATGCCTGCGAACTATCAGAATCCACATGTTTCAGGATCAAGGAAATTCGTCAAATTCTCTGCGTACCTTGCCTGACGTAAGCTTGAGTCCTATAGATCGTTTTCACGTGACGTCATCACCTTCCAAAATCTAAAACTAAAGATCCACCAAAGTTTTTATCCTCATCAGGCATAAGAGGCGGCATATCTATATCTGTTGACAATTTCACAGCTCAATAGCGTGCTTCGTTTGGAAACCAGAGCATTTTGAATTTCCGGATTATGTAGGTGCGTGACACAAAGCTACGATCAAGTTTGTTGAAAAATATATACTTATCTCATGATTTTGAGCCCTTTTAGAAGTTAGAGCATTAGGAAAAGGGCTTATGTAAATGCTTGTTTTTTCAGTAGTGATAATCAGTCGCCTAGATAGCCAAAGTCAGTTCCAGATGTTTACACTATTTTCCGGCCGCCATATTGGTGTACCACTGAGGTACACCAATATGGCGTTTTCATACTGGGCTCTGTAAATTTCTGCGAAACATTTCGACGAATATCTGAAGTTTGGGGAAACGCAGAGGCCTAAAACTTGGACAAGTGTCTTATTTCTTTATCTTCTATAAGATAACAATATCTTAGCGTTTTGCACTGGATAGTTTTTGATTTATTTTTTTATTGCGTGACAGTGAAAACGATCTATATCATGGATTGAGACAAGATGAAGACAACTACGCAGCCTGTTAAATCTTCTCTTAATTATTGTGAGAAGAAAGCGCCTTCTTTGTAAAGTTATTCGATATTTTGAAGCACTTTTGCTTGCTATTTCATCTACGATTTCGTGACGATTTGATCAAAAACGTAAAGTGGATTATCAAACTAGCGAGGAGGTTTGCCTGTAATTTCCAGGAGATTTAGTACGATCCATTTCGTCAACCACTCTGCACCAACAAAATAGCCAGCAAGTCGCACTGAAATCGTCGTTAATTTTAAACTCAAACCTATTTGAATGGTTTCATGGTCAGCTTTGCTGGAGATTTGCATTTAACGGCCTTACTTAGTACCCATCGAACTCTGTACGAGTTTATATGTTTCTAAATTTCGTATTTTACGAGCGCACGGATTTCTTACAAGTTTTGAAAATTGGCTGTTGTTTTCGATAACTTCTATTCCAACCGCTCTGCAAATATCTGCTAGAATTTGCCCGTAAGTTTCTTTTGGATGGTTTAAACAAATTCTCAGAAGAGACATAACCAGTCGTACCCGGCTTAGAAGCTGCCGTTACAAATTTAACATTTAAAATCACACTGGCAAATTCTGCGTTGATCACTCGGTGTTTCCTCGGTGCCTCGGTTTGTTTTGTCGGAAGCCAACATGTGTTAACATGGTTATCTTTTATTGGATAATTTGTTAATAAGACGTCAATCAGCGTGTGTCAAGTCAACCATAAAAAGGTGGGCGTTTTTCAAAAATAGGGGGTCTTCTTGCAAGCGTTCCCTCAGTCTCTTGCCCCAACTTCCGCGCGGCCAGTTTGCGGAAAATCGTTTCGAAGCTCTTTTTGTCGAAAAGGAACGCTTGCTACGCAGGCTAGCTCGGCTAAGGCGAATTGACAATTCAATTAAGCTTCGGTAATACGAGCAACAAAAACGTCCAACTTGTCTCGCAACATTGCTGCGAAACTAGTCGAAAAACGATGTTGTGCGTTTTTCATCCTACACACAACCTGTCTCGCAACAAAAAAATGTGTTGCAAGTTGCGCGAATTCAGGCCTCTGATTGGTCAGCTACGAAATCACGTAAGCTTAATTAATTGATCTTTGAAAACAAAGATTGGGGTCGGCACTTGGAAGAGGAAACGTACTGCAGCCACGTATGACGTAATCACCAATTGACAAATCAAGAGCGCTAGAAAAGTGATTTTGTTGCGAAACAATTTGCCTTGGAGTGGTAAAACGGGCAACATTTTGGGGATTTTGTTGCTGAAAGTAGAACGGACCTCTACTTTCTGCAACGCGCTACAGCAACTTGCAACACGTTTTTGGTTTTGTTGCGAGACAGGTTGTGTGTAGGATGTAACGCGCCTAACATCGCTTTTCGACTAGTTTCGCAGCAATGTTGCGAGACAAGTTGGATGCGTACGTTTTTGTTGCTCGTATAACCGTAGCTTTAGGGAACTTAAGCTCTACGTCGACGACGACAACGTCCACAACGACACCACAAAACAATGATATCATTAGTTAGAAGAGCATAAATAATCGTGCTGCACTTGCGGCAAAGATTTTAGCTCGTATTTTTGCGGTAGTCTGCATAATGAGGACGTAAAATCCCCAAATTCTAGGTTTTGACGACAACGTGAGCATGCGCCGGACAATCTTTCATTCTCTATTTTTAGTCTGAAAAAAGCTCGTACCGATTAATTTTTAAACTACATCGCCCATATTAGGGAGCTTTCGCAACCACAACGGCAACGAGAACGTCACAAATTTGCATATTCGGTGGGCAAAAACAATAGCTTTGCACGCCCTGCACGTGCGTTTTTCATTTTTTGTCCATTTCTTTGCCGTCGTCAGCAAAGCAACAAAGTGAAATAACCAAGTTTGAAGTGTTTTAACCAAACACCAAACGCCAAACGCTCGCAACATTTCAATGCAACATCTTGCAACATTGTTGGGCACAACACATTGCATACGTTTGGCCACCCTGTTGCGATGTGTTGAGATATGTTGCAACGTGTTGGATGATGTTGGATCAAATTTGAAAACGGTCAAAATTTTCGTGCAACATTTTGGATGTTTCATGATGTTGTACTCGTTTGGCCACGTTCACGCAACATTGTTGCGCGAGGGCATGCGCGTTAGGTCCACTTTTAGCGCCCTAGGGGCCTGGGGCACATAAACGTTGACATGCTGCCGTGAAAATGATGAAAATGTTACGTGCATTTGGCCATCCCATGCAACACATGTCGCAACATCATGCAACAATGTTGCAAGATGTTGCGTTGAAATGTTGCGAACGTTGGGCCAGGCCTATATGGAGAACGTCAGCACTTGGTGATAAATTTCCTTTTTCCTCCCCTAAATTAAGCGCAGCTAATAACGGTTTCATTCCTGGGGGACTGCTTCAACTTTGTCATATTACAAAGCTTGTAACAATTACGAAGTGATCGCAATAACGTGAATTTATGTTTTTACAAGACGTTATCGTTGCCGTTCCCGTCGTCGTTGCTAAAGCTCCCTATTGCTCGACGTGAACGAGACTGAATAATCGCGAAAGACATATGATGGAGCAAAGTTAGATTTTGAGGTGACGTTTTCCCTAATAGGGAGCTTACGAAACGACGACGCTACAAAATAATAGGTTCAATGAGCAAAAACAATGCTTCTGCACGCTCTGCGCGTGCGTTTTACGTTTGTGTACATTTCTTTGCCGTCATCTCCTAAATGACGACGTGAAATGACCAAATTCAAGGTTCTGTGGAGTGCATTAGCACATGACGATTAACTTCAGTTCTCTCTCTATGCTTCCAACCCACTCATACCAGTTTAATTCCTCGACAGTTATCACACATTTTTAACGCCAAACGGCATTAAATATTTTCGTTGTTATATGAATAACGCTAACTCTTTTTTTTAAATGATGTCCTCGTTGCCGTCGTCTTCCTCGTTTCGAAAGCTCTCTATTTTAATATCTACGACGACAATGTCACCTCAAAATATAACTGTCTTCCGCGATTATTCAATCTCGTTCGCGTGGTTCAATGTGGACGAAGTATCCAAAAATTAAATTGGTAGGAGTGGTTTCGGAGTAAAATAGAGACTGAAAAGTTTACCCTTGTATGTTCACTTCGTCCAGAGTTCTTCTTCGTCAAAAACTTAAGCAAAGGACAAAGAATGTTCGTTCTAAAATACGCGCCGCGTGTGCACCACGATTATTTTTTTCCTCTTTTAACCAATAAAAGGAAAGGGAAGGAAAGGAACTTTATTTAAGTGTCTAATCTTTTAGCGCTGTAAAGCACTAATCGGGGACACTATAAATTGAAATGAACAAGTTAACGCAAATCAAATCAAAACCGAAATACCCGGAGAAAAACCTCTCGGTGCAGAGTAGAGAACAAACAAACTCAACCCACATATGACGCAGAGTCTGGGAATCGAACCCGGGCCACATTGGTGGGAAACGAGTGCTCTCACCACTGCGCCATCCCTGCACCCACAATGGTAGTAATGGGGAGTTTAAAATCAACGACGCGGTCGTCAAGGTGAACCCCACGAAACGAGAATATCATTGGACAAAAGAGGAAAAAAAATATCGTGTTGCACGTGCAGCACGCATTTTTTGCGGTAATTTGCACAACGACGACGCGAAATTACCAAGTTTGAGGTTTTACCGACAACGTGAGCGAGAGCGTACAAATGCAAATCTCATTTTTACTCTGAAACCGCTCCTACCAATTTATTTTTATCCTACTTCGCCCAGATTAAACGACGCGAACGCGCTGGAATAGTAGCGATAGACTTACGACAGAGGAGAGTTATATTTTGAATTGACGTTTTTGTCGACGTCACCGTCGAAGATCTTAAGGACGGTGCCTACTAATTCAAAGGTATTTTTGCGCGGTTTACTGACTATGTGGGAAAAGCAGATTTTAACAAGTGCTATTGAGATCCAAAAAGAAAATTGGGGGTAACCACGCATTTTTCGAAGGTAATTAATCAACGATATTTGTAAAAAGTTTAAAAATAGAAAGCAATGAATGGCGTTTTTTTTTTCCAAATTCAAGCTTAATTATCTTTTAAAAATGCGTTGTTACCCCCATTTTCCTTTTTTGGATACCAAGAACATTTTCTGAGTTCTGCTTTCTCCGCATAGTTTGAACCGCGCAAAAATATCCCTGTATTAATAAGCACTGCCGATATAGGAAATCCGAGTTTTTACCACAATTGCTTGTAATTTCGCAATCTGATTGGCTAATTTGCCGTTGTCGATGAGAGTCTAGCCCAACGCTGTACGCGTCATGTTCGCGCCATTTTGTCACGCATTGTATTAGCCAATCAGTAACGCCCATTTTGGGAAATACGCCAATCATATTGCGAGAAAGTTATAGACAACGCTTGCTCTGTCTTTGAGTCATGATTTTGGTCACGCTCTGAAATAGAAACTTTCTTTGGCGTGGAATATTGTGATAAAAAACAAATCAAAAGTGGTTCAGCGTTGTCTGCACTATTATCGACAACGATATTCTTCATCACAGTGGTCAAAATTTGTTGACCACTGTGATGACGAATATCGTTGTCGATAAGAGCGCAGACAACGCAGAACCACTTTCGATTTGTTAAATCTCGAGATGCGCAGAACGCATGCGCAATAACAATAGTTGGCACCGTCCTTAAAGTCCCTATTGTTTTGTGGCTTCATTGTTGCAGTAGCCGTAATCGTTTTTTAAACGTCCTATGATAGGTATAGACACGGTCCTAAACCACTGGCAAAAAAATGAACTTCTCTTAACGGTCCGCCGACTAAACCATCTCAAATGCTGAGTGCACAGGAATTGTGTCACATGCTCTGAACTATTACGTAGGCGCATCCGTAGCTCAAGTTCGACACAGGAGCATATAAGGTCGTTGTGCCAACATGAACTGGAAACCTTTTCGCATCCTCTGCGAAAACCGTGACTTCGTGACGTAACGTGAGCAAACCGCGCATTCAAAATAACCGTTTTTTCCATTTTTTTCCCAACTAATTATGGGAAGTCGCTAAAAACTTCGTCAGTGGCAAGTTAAACTAACCAAAAACGTTTCATATATCTCTGTTTTCTGCTAAATTTAAAATGCACATGCGAAATTCTGTTACGGAGAAAGAAAATGTTGACATGGGAACCCTCCTCCTGTTCGAACTAATTTGTGAAGCCGCTAACCACTTCTATTTTTTTAAAAGGCCTCTCTTTTTTTTCAAGAAACAAAAGAAAAGCGAAAAATTCAAACAATTATGCCAACAATTTCCTTCCTACAGAGGAGCTCATGGCACAAGAAACTGATAACCTAAAAACGTTTGGGAGTGGCTTTCGGAAAAGAAATCCCTAGCACGCCAGGTGTTTTAGACGCAAGAACCAAGAGATTTTTGACCGCGAAATGCTCTTGGTAAAACTGCGATCTGCTTACTCTAAAAAGTGGGTTTTCACACATCGTTTTGAGGTTGAAAAGCGTGAATCTCGTACCTAGAACCGCAATGCTTTTTTCATGGAAGTGATTTGCAATTATACTTTAATGATATCGATCCAAATTCGCCTTTCAACACTGTTAGTGAATTATAGGATGATCATGATACTCAAACTACGTCACGGTTGAGAACTCCATCGCTCATTTTTTCGCGTTTGCTTTGTGGGTCGTTCAACATTTTAACAACTTATGCTCCTAGTATTTTATTCATAGATCTATGCCATTCGAAATTGATAATCCAGCCGGAAAGTTCCAATAAAAACCCAAAGCAGCCGGGGTGTAATTCCCTCTGGCTCATGATCAGCGGGTTTATTTAAATGAGAAGCGGGTGTCCGAAGGTTCAACGTTTCTCGAAAGTCTCTATACTCCGTCTCATTGTTCAACGATCTTGTCACTTAAAGTAGTTTATTGGATATTATATGATTGGCAAATAGTCACTCTTTGAACAAGAATAAAATTGAAATTTTCCTTGTCATATATAGAGATCCAAATTAATTACAAAGGCCATTTAAAAGAACCACCTGAGGCTGACCAAGGGTCAATTTCCTCGAAGTAATTAAGCGAGGGACAAATTATCAATATTTAACTAGTTCAGTATTGACAATGACAAAGAGACCTTTGTCATCGAACCTTTAAATTCCATTTTAACAAAGGAGAAAAGAATCGACAGCGCATTTTCGTCGGCAAAGGACGCATTTCAGTAAACAAAAAACTTTGAAAAGGCGTGATGTTGCCATCCGCGGCATCCGAATTGTGTCGGATTAAAAACAGAAAATCTGACTGGACGTTTTTCTAATACATATTATTCTAAAGCAGCACAGCACGGAATGCCAAAGTTACAAAAGATCCACTCTGCACCACGACTGACCCAAGAATAGAACTGACCCGAAAAGTTATAATACCCGAGCACTTTTTGACATGATGAATGGCGTGTATCCACACTCTTCGCCAAAATACAACAACTATGTTACTTGCGAAAAATAAAGCTGACTGGACTTTGTAATGTCATCTGAGTTCAAGACAATGAATCTATAAAACGTTTTCTTAGTCTAGTCGGTACTGATGCGGCTGGTAATTTATTTCTGGTAATTTTAGTCAACTAATTAATTTTGGGCATAAATAGTCTTTTCCATTAGGCTAACAACTGGGAATTAGAGAAATAGGAATGGTTTTCCTTTCTATATAAGTTTTTGGCGTCAAACATGATTGTATCTTAATGCAAGGACAGGTGTCTACGCCAGCGTTTCTTCTCAAAAATTATATCATTTCTGATCGTTTTCACAAAGAAATTGCACCATCTGCCCCACGTATAATAGGAAAATACGACACTTGTGTTCGCTGCTTACTCCTTAAGATTTTTGGACGATGCTGACAGGGTTCGTTGGAATTCCAGCTGTTTTCTAATGGGTATTAGGTTGTGGAGAAAAGCTTTTGTTCATGTTTAAATCGCTAGTTTTTACGCTTTCGCCTAAGCGTGGTTCCGCCAGTTGTTTGGGTAATTCATCAACGAAATTATTGTTAATGAAATTTCGAGCGACCTAAGGAGGGGCTAATATTGCTTGACAGCTTTGCAAGTTTACATATTTTATTTTCTGTGGCACGCCTTCGTTAACAAATAGATAGTCCAACCAAGATAAAAGTGGGTTTTGAAAAACCATGCGCCTCATATATATTGAAGCAAAATCTAAGTTTGAGGTTCCAACACAGCTGGAAATAAGCGAAAATGAATTTCCGACTCATTTTCACCGCGGTATGCTGGATTCTCGTATTGATTCTACATCTCACAGAAGGGAAGCCGAGGGAAAATATCAATCAGCGTGGGAGTGGTAGGTTGGGAATTTTTTCAGAAGCTATGACTGTGTGTATATTTAGCACCGATTTAACAACAAAGCAACAAGTATGCTAAAGTTTGATTCTATGATTCCTTAATTTTAGGTATAAAGCTAAAATCATAACGATCACTTTGTTGCAAAAGCGGTAACGCAAAATTTCTGTCCCTTTTGAATATAAGACAACGACTTTCCATGTTGCAGACTTGTTTCGGCAAAAATCATCTGCTTTTCAAGTGTTACATGAGATGCAAATCTGAATCTAAATATCCGATAAGTGTTAAAGAGTACAAATACAACAGAAAGAAAAAAATGTATAAAGCATGAAAATTGCAGAGAACGTTATCAAAAAACTGGAGGTAAAATCACGCATAGCACGAAAAAACGGAAGCCAGAGAATGATTCTCAACAACTTTATTTTGAACTTGTACCACTGAGTACTCAAGAAACTAAAGCCTTCACAACCGGGGAAAGATGCTTCGCAGCCCACAAGGGAAGAAAGATTTTCCTAGTTAGCAAAATGATTCTGAAAATTTTCAGAAGGAGGAAGAAATTGCTAACCGTAAGCTACGAAACTATCCGCAAAACCGACGTTTTGAATTGGCAACAAGGTTCCTGTTTTCCCAGGAAGTTTAGATTTGGATTATCAAAAATCAAATGTACTCCAGCTCGATTCATGACACGGGGTCAATAGAAATTGGTCAAAAATTCAGTGTTCAGCGTGTGGCGAGCAAATTAAATTTAATTAGGCATCAATTAAAAACGAAATTTTAAATTTAAAGGTCACTAAAATTATAGGCTGTAACATATTTCAGCTCATCCTTTGAGTGTTTTACATTAAGTTTAGCAGTTGTAACTAGAGCAGAAGTAATGTCACAATTATTTGGGACTGCCTACGTTGAATCACAGAAGTCTAGATTAACCCTCTAAAGAGTGAGGCGTGTTCGTGGTGGTGAAGGTTTGTTTTCTGAATCGTGTAAAAAAAAGTTTCTTTTAATCTCCAAGGACGCTTGTTAAAAAGGCAACTGAGCTGCGTACAGGTTACCTTCTGCCGAACAAAAATATTTACAGGAAAGTGTTAGATATAATTACATAAAAACTGACACAGACAAATACATACTTACTTGACCACTCCCCAAAGGGGCTTTTCAGGGTCAATGAAACACAATCACGACAGAACAGAACATTCAACAACAACTGTTAAGAATCCCAACTGGCCGGAGGCAAACCAGTTGGCTATTTACAAGTGCAGCTGAGAATTTGAACCAGGGACTACCAGGATCAAATTCAACGAGTGGCCAGAGCGGGTCTTGAAACCGGGATCCCCGGATCACAAGGCAAGCACCCCAATCATGGGCCGCACTCACTCAAACTCGAAGATGTTAACTCTTACTAAACAAGTCTTTAATACTCTTATCCAACGGTATTAAAACCGACACCGTATATATCAATGGCGAAAGATGAGTTATTGTAATTACGGCATCAAGTTTACACCTTCAATTATACTGATTTTGTGTTTGTTTTAGAAAATGGGAGGACAGCGGTTTCAAATGACTTGTTTTTAAAAGACTGCGAGCATTACTTTGATTGTTATTATGGACAAAAATGCGACGCGGTTTTTAAAATCTGCGTTCCAGAAGTTACTGGTAAGTACACCATCGCATTTTTTTCTGTTTGATATTGTTTCCTTCAGTTTTCTTACAGGTTAAGACAGGTTAAATATGCCTCCTGTTAAAACGATTTTTCTTCCCTTTCTATTAGTGACGTCACAGTAGTGCGGGGAACTGGTAGGAGTGGAAAAATTGATGGAGTTAAATTTGGTTAAAGAGCTAAGATAAACAGTCGGCTAACCCAGTAGAGTTCTCTATGACCCACATCCATTGATACGTGCACGTGACACACGAGGAACGGCCAATTGGCCGACACACGAACCACGACACAAGAACCAAGACGACTGACACACGATGCGGCTCCTCCGAACCACGACTCTAATTTCCCGACCAACGACTCACTAGATCGGCACGGTCACGGCGCACGACACAACGAACCCGCGACCCATCGGCAGCATTTAGCTTCCTCCGGGTCTTTGAGTAACCATTACATTGCTTTTTAGATGAAAAAGAAACCCAGGTCTCTTTATGAGGCACGCTCTATCACAATTAAATGGCCTTCCGTTTGATGAGCCGTTTCACAGAATCGCCACGTTGTCGCATTCTGATGAGTTCATATGCCGTTAAGGAAACGACTTTTGTTTCCAAAAATAAGTTTTTTTAAAATTCCGAAAGCCCCGCCCCATCCGCTCTGTGTCATTACTTTCTCTCGATTGATGCACGAAATGATATGATGATATATGATTCTCTTCAAAGGTCCTATATGAGTGGAAAGTGTAATCGACCCGAGAATCCAGAATTGAAGCGGAAGAAAACAACTCATGACATTGCGCAAGTCTGCTCGGCGGTTGGCATTATTGCAATTGGGATAACACTGGATATGCCGTTTCCAACTCTCTTCTGATTCAGAGTCATGGAAAAAATAAACAAAATTTGTACAGTGCGCGTTCGCCAAATGGCACAGTTACATATGTTTATAAACAAGAAATAAAGTTGAGCACAATAAAAACAAAATGTTTGACAAAACATAGTATCACAGATTGTTGTGTCATTTATAGAGATTTCTTATTATCTACGGCCATTTTGGTTTCCCGGTGAGTTTTAATGACGGTAGACATCTCATGACTGAATGACATGATAGAAAATTCCCATACTTGCGACCATGGCAAGAATGAATCCTTCCAAGGAACTCGCTCGTTTACTGAAAAGAAAACTGACAGAACAGACCAGCTCGGAACAGCGCGGTTTTCGAGGAGAGCAAGGCGCTGGTCCACTCTGTTTGGTAACCAGTAATCTGGACACGGTAGAAGACTCGCTACTGGTGCGAAACTTTTAAGTATCTTGCCACATGCGCATTTATATAATAGGAAATTCAACGCACTTCAAGCAGCATAAATTAGAAATGAATAATGAGAACTGTCGTCGAGATGATCCTTTAGTGGCGACTTGATGATGGCGGGATTACCTTTGGTGGCGATTTTACTTGTGCTGTGTCTTCCTGCCTGGTGGCGAAGTGCCGTAGACCACTATGTGTGGATCTTAGCAAACCGTTAAAAACAGCTTAGCTTTCAATAGTTATTATGACTAACCGACTGTGTCTTAAATGGAATTTCCAGCATTTTGTGTCGTTAGGCTGGTGGATATCGGTTTCGGTGGTTTGCAACCAATATCTGGCATGTCTAGGGACAAAGATTTCAATGGCGAAATGTGCAAATGCTGGATCGAATAAAGGAAGCTAATAAGCGATCTATTGTTTGCGACATCTAACATGAAGGACATGGCGTAAACGGGGAGGATATTTATGTTGACCCAAGTGGCAATTTAAGACCGGTGCGATCTAGACGATACGTTACAACTGCGACACGTCGCGGGAACAAGTCGACACGGTTAATTTTGAGAAAATAATTGTCGCTGCGATCAGTTGCACGAATTCAAACTGGTTTGAATTCGTGCGACTGATCGCAGCAACAAAATTAGCGTTGTCGCACCGTGTGTACACTTTCGGCAACAAATAAAATATAAAATATAAGGGAACCAATGAGAGAGCGTCATATGGTCGGCCATTTTGAATCAGAAAGCTAGTTCACATTCCCCCTGCGTGTGCACCCAACAGTCGTCGTGTGGCAGCGACTTGATTTGCAAGTAGCACACACGGAACGACTTGTCGCATAGACCTGTCGCTACGACTTTTCCCCTAGTGTGTCTCGGCCTTAATCTTGACGTATCTTATGAAACGCTTTGATGTTGAATCTGATTTGGGAACATGTTGTGTAGAGTCTGTCGTGGTTTTAGTGCTTACCGTCACATTGATAAAGGAAAGGAAATTCATTTAAGTGTGTAGTCGTTCTAGTGCTGGAGCACTAATTGGGGACACTGTAAACTGAAATTAACCACATCATGATCAACGTAAATCAAGTCGAAGGTTGGTTTTTGAGGAGAGGGGAAAACCGGAGAAACCGAAGAAAAACCTCTCGGTGCAGAGAAGAGAACCAATTAACTCAACCCATATATGACGCCGAGTCTGGAATCGAACCCGGGCCATATTGGTGAGTTGCGAGTGCTCTCACCACTGCGCCAACACTGGGCCATTACTGCACACCCATTCTATTTATGCATTTCTTCCAAAAAATACTTACGTTCAGCACTCTCTATCTCCTACAATGTTGACCTCCAGCGCGGACGACGACAACGACGACGACGACGACGACAACGACAACGACAACGACAACGACAACGACAACGACAACGACGACGACAACGACAACGACAACGACGACGACAACGACAACGACGACGACGATAACGACGACGACGACGACGACAACCACGACGACGACGACGACGACGACGACAACGACAACGACAACGACGACGACAACGACGACGACGGCAACGAGAACGTTGTCTAAAAATATTATTATTTCCCGTCACTGAATAAATTTTGCGATTACTCCGAGTCGCTCGACACACACGGAAAGTGTTTGTCCACATTCCAAGAATAAAACTGGTGAGAACGGTGTGGACATTTAGAGAGGAAATTGAAAATTCATTGTCGGGTGCTCGCGTCATCCACATGACTTTAAATTGGATCATTTCACATCGTTGTCAAGACGACGAGAACGGCAAAGAAATGTATCAAAATGTTACATGCACGTGCAGAGCAATAGGCCATTTTACAGTTGTTTGCGCAGCGACCTAGCCTACGAATGGCTGCGAGGCTGCCGGTGGCCTTGCATTGATGCGGCCCTCACTGGTATTATCATGTAAATTGTGTTGTTGTAATGCTAATTAGTCCATGTTAACATTACAAAAGCATGAAGGTTTGTATCAAAACAGGGTCATCGGGAGCTTCGCTTCCATTCTTAGGCCAGGTAACTTAGCTACAACTGAAAATGGTCTAACCTCTCATTCAGTGTGAGGCTAGACGTGCAAAGACAATGCAAAGACAAAGCCTTTATTCCCCACGGACTCCAAAATGGCCGCCGAGTGATAAAGGGGAATTAGAGTTGTTCAATCCAGCTTTTGAGGTTCTGAATAAATACAATTTGATTTGCAAAGAGCCAAGACTGACCATTAAATATATTGTTATGTAACGTTCTCGCAGCCACCGCCGTCGTCGTTCTTGCTTAATTAAGCTCCCTATATACGTGAAAAACCTCAAATAACAATGACCACAACCAGGTTTCCTGAGCCCGCGAGACTGAGCACCCCCAGCAAACCATTGTTTTAATGAAAACCGCTGGTCAGCAACCTGGTTCTGGTCATTGCTGTCTAAGGTCTTCCTATATACGTTAGGCCCCTTCCACACGGATATCTTTTTCTTTCCGGATTCAAAAATATTCCCATCCACACGTAGCGTATTCAAATCGAATTTACCCGTCTACACGCATACGAAACGTATCAGAATTCACTCTGGTACTCAGGACTCCTCAAGGAAACACGAGTAACAGAGCATGCGCCATAAAGAAATAATATTGCCCTCGGCAGCCAATTTGAGAATAGACCTTTTCACCGATACGGCGGCCATTTTGATTTCTATTGTTTCGAATAGCTATTATGGGATGCCCAGGGAGCAAATACATATTAATTTGCGCCCTGAGCATCCCATAATGTCTTCTGAAACGATAGAAATCAAAATGGCCGCCGTATCGGTATAAAGGTCTATTGATTTCACGGCAAGGAACTGGGCTCGATCTTGTCACGTCATGCGGATAAAAATAAAAATCCGGATTTAGTGTCCACACGGTTCCGGATTAAAAAATATCCACTCTGGAGAGCGTATTTAAAAAGTGCTGGTTCGCCAGCGAATTCGCCGGATACGTGTGGACGGAAGGCGAATCCGGAAAGAAAAAGTTGCGGATTCAAAAATATCCTGATACGTATAGACGGGGCCTTATTCGCTTGTGCGTTTTGTTTTCCCAATAGACCATTTTCGAATTCTCATGGCTGGACTGGATCTAGCATGGAATGGAGGCTAATGCGGGCAAATCTTTTGAAATGCAAATTAATTTGCCTGCATTAGCCTCGATTTCACGCTAGATCCAGTTCAACCGTTAGAATACGAAACTGGCCTATACAGATCATGTAATAATACTCAGGAGATTTGATCCTTTGTCTTGTTCATTAAAAAGACGGTGCATGAAAACAAAGCATGAATATGTCTGCGTGTTGCACTCTTTTTAATAAACAAAACAAAGGACCAAATCTCCTGAGTATCGTCATATGATCTGAATTGCGAAAACAAAATGTACAATCGAATGAGATCCACTGATCTTTCCATTCGTACCATTCGTTACGCAGAAAAACGGCATTTATTTCAGAAATGAGACTCTGACATAATTGATATTCTATAATGTCTATCCTCCAACGTGTTTCTAGTTAATAAATCCATTGTGGTGTTGATTCGTCCACCTCATCTGGGTTTGGAGTGACATACACACATCGTCCGTATCGCCCTTTGCTCTTCTTTGTGGAACACGTCATACCAACTCGACAAGGGCATTGAAAAGAGCCAGGCTAAACACAAAAATACACCAGCAAAATTAAATTAAATTACTGTACAGCCAAAGTAACAATTTTATCACAATAGATGGTTTAAAGGTAAAGGTAAAGGTCCTTATTTTAACGAGGGTAACACGTGACAGTCAGCTATAGTCACTGATGGACTTGTGGCCCATCGCTTTTACCTCTGATTGGACAGACGAAAACGTGACGCGACAATTTTAAGCCAATCAAGACGACCAGAACAATCAGAAAATATATACCTCTAACTAACCAAATTCAGGGTCAGTATTGTAAGCTTCGCGCTTGGGCCATAAATCAACAGAAAAAAATCTCGGTCCGTAACTAACAGTACGTACAGAGAAAACGAGGTTAGTAAGATATTTATTATATCGCTGAGATAATAACGTGCGTGGGAGAGGAAACTGATTGAAGACAATAGAAACGTTCAACTGCCAACTGCGCAAAATCCAAAAAAGGAATAAATCTAATTATGGGCTTTTTGAAATAGTTACTCGTAAGATTCAAACAGTTTCACAAGTTTTGCTTCACATAAGCATTAAAAATTTGCCAGAAATGGTCTCAGAAATATTGCAATTGTAAACAGTTCAAGAAAGAACTCTCCAACAGAAAACGATTCCTCGGAAAAGTGATGAACTAGAGGACTCAAAATGTTTGCTAAAACGGTGCTTTCCGTTTCTTTTCAATTATGCATCATGGACAAGAGTCAATTAGATAAGAGTGTCCTGTCTGGCATAGGTGGGCTCCCTAGCAAAGTCACAAATGAGTCTATTTTTAGAATACTCGTTCACGCAAAAATCAGTTGTCATGGCCCTGACAAAAACAT
>NC_090889.1:21291782-21299282 GCF_036669925.1 Montipora capricornis
TTTGTTGAGACTCTTTATCCACCAGATGCCCCACTCTAATACACCTTTTCCAAAATGGCCGCTATTTTCGCATTCTATTGTTTGCTTGCAAATTAGCCCTCGTTGCCTCGTTCTTAAACTTAAAATTCAAAAGAATATTTACCTTGAACGAGGCAAAAAGGGCTAATTTGCAAGCAAACAAAAGAATTTTAAAATGGTGGCCATTTTGGAATAAGGTGTATAGTGCTTTAATTCGAAATTTACACCTAAAGTAGAACTTCTAGACCACTTAGTTGGATTTTTTTTTCCCATATAGAATGAACTTTGATATCTGCAATTAATAGCCTCGATGGCGAAAGCTTGCTTAATGTATTTCGTCGCTCCTTATCTCCTTGAGGATTAAGTTTTGGTTTAATGCGTCTGTTAAGAGCACTGAGGACTGAGGATTTCAAATACTTCCCGGACAATAAGCGAGAATGCATTAACACTATACTAAACAGCTTTTCAAATGATCTGAGAGGGTAAGGTCCTTGAAAAAAGAGAAACGAGATCAGATGAACGTTTTGACAAAGTAGGTTTTTCCTTAAGAGCTGTAAATATTTTCGAGAAAAATATTGGTTAAGTGAAGGAGTGGTTCTCGATAATTGTTCAATGCTTTTGGTGCAAAATTACCCTGTTATTTCCTTTCTGAGAAAAAAATATTACCTGTCTTTGACGACTGGATCGTACGCTGCGTTCGCTCTCTGTGTGATCAACCTGCACGACAAAGAAATGATAAGTACATGTAATGGTGATAGGGACTGAGTGGAGTGCAATTCGGTCTGTAATCATATGAGTGATAACAAAATCGGACGACCGCGCAGCGGAAGTTCAATTTGTTTATCACGAGTATGATTACAGAACGAATTGAACGACACGAAAGTCCTCTTACCAATTAATCATAAAAATCACAATTTCCGAGAAAAGAAGAGGAGCGAAGTTAAGAAAGAAAGGGAAAATTTGCATTAAAAGGCTGACAAAAGAGGCGTAAATTGTTTATTGTCGGTCAAAAAAAAGAAAGAAAGAAAGAAATCCCCAGTTTAGGAGTCTGTGCACTGTTTCTATGGTGACTGAAATCGAGGTCGTGATTGGTTGATTTAAACTAAAAATTTGAATGTGATTGGCTTATTGAACTGTCCGATAACAAAGCGTCCAATGACAAACTGTCCGATAACAACTTGGTAACTGAATTAGTGGAAAATAGGAGTTCTTTTAAACCAATCACAATCGAGGAAATTCTAATTTTTATGATTACAACAGCAATTAATCATCTCGCGTGGCCTCACAGACGTTTTTGTCCAATTTTGGCAGCGTTTTGTATCGTGAAAGTCAAAGGATTTTTCTCCTCAAAATGTCGAGCCCACGCGCTCAAAACAAAAATCCACCCGTTGCAATTGATTGAGGCATAATGTTCTGCGCACAAGATTATCGCCCTTGAAGAGGCAGTTGAAAGCAGTTACAAAAATGCCCGTAAAATGAAGACTCGACCCAAAACTTGGAGGGGAGGGGAGGGGAGGGGAGAGCCAGGTATTTGCGATCTTGCGTTATTCCCTGTGTTCGGTGAAAGTAACCAAGAAGATAGATGAACTGAAATCCGTACATTGGAACTGCCGGTATAAAGTGATTTTCTGAGTGAAAAAAGGCACTGTATTCAGAAAACTGAATGGGCGGCAGGGGAGCATTTGTCATAATAACCTCGCTGACTTGAACGAATTTAGTGCGACACAGACGAATTTTCAGCTGGAGATCGATCTTGATTGTGTCCTGAAAATAGATCGTAAGCAAGTGTAAAACGAATCGCTAAAACCCCGACTTTCTGTAATTGAATCCATTAGTCTTCATAAAAAGCAAACTCTTAATACTCCACCAAGAAAACAATGAACTTTTTTTTTTCCTTTCGCTTGAATTACAGACAATTTAATTCATTATACTTCAACACGATTGCGGAACTCGACAGGAGAAATATGTGCCTTTCAAGAAAACAATTCTTTAGAAGTGGGATTTTAAAGTGGAAATCTAATCTCATTTATCATTTGTGAGACCGAAATGTATTGCTTGTAGTGAAAATCAGGCGCATTTTGAGCTTTGGCAAGTTTATGAATAATATCCGAAAAGAAATCAACGCCATTCTATTTTGGCACTTTTCACTGCGGCCTCAAATCTCTCTGGCGAGAGGTAGAAAGATCACGAGAAATTGCCAACAAAAATAAATACACAAAAAGGGTTGTAAAACATAGTTGATCGAGAGTGCGGATACCGAATTCGCCGTTTCAGTGAATTTCGAGGTAAACCCGTTTACGAAAAGTCCAACCAAAAGTCTCGAGCAAAAACGTCGGTCTTTTTAGCATCTGTTTTCCGGTCGATTGATACGCGTGGGAGTACGAGAACCAGTTCTACCAAATTGCGACATGCGACACCACGTACTTAGAAACTGGGAAAACAAGAAATATTTTCAACATTCAAAGCTTGAATTTGCTGAATTTGCAGCCTTTACACGAACGCGGTTTCATTTGTAACCGCATCGTTTTGGATGCTGCTGCGCCTTCTTTTTACACGACACCGATCAAGACTGTTACCGAAACCAGGTCGATTTGAAAACGCTGCCAAAAGTGGAGCGTTTCCAAACCGATACGGTTTCTTCTGACGTGTAAACGGCGAAACTGCATCAATTTGAATAAGCGGTTACTATTTTGGCGCGAAATTTGCATTGTTCGACTCAAAATGGTGAATTCAGCACGTATTGCGGCGATCTCTCATAACATCACGACTTGGATTTTCTGGCGAAAAAGGTTCCGTGTAAACATTTCCAAAACGCATCGATTTTGACGCGGTTCCGAAGTCGTGAAACCGTGTCGATATGAAACCGCATTCGTGTCAACGCTCCTTAAGATTCTTTTGCGGAACGTTTCATTTTCCTTGCTTTTATACAAAATGGGCCGAATTTAGGGATACTCTTTTGGACCGGTGAACATCACAAAACCCAAAACTTTTTACCGAAGCTGATAACTTTGTTTGATTTAAATCCCGGAACTACAAAGAAAGAAAAAAGCTAATCTTTACCTTTTGTTCAAAATATCAATGGTATTGGTTAATTAATGCAAGAAATACTGTTTAGGTGGAGCAGATGTAAACGTTCGTGTGAAACTTGGAGCAAATGTGCATATATCGAAAACGTGTTCCTTGTTAGGCATTTGAATGTTCTTTTTTTTATACTAAACGCATTAAGTTAGTGATATCTCAGTTGCTTTGGTTTTACTAAATCGATATCTTTGTCCTGTTTCGTGGGTGGATCTAAGCGAATAAAAAGTTTTAATTTGAACGAGGAAGGAACATTAAACAGTGTAATCATGTCGTTAAAAGAAATTGGTCTGAAATTCACCATGTTGTCGTCTACAAGAAATTAAAATAGTGGAAGAAAGTGTTGAAATTAAAACTCACTGATAAGAAATGAAATGTGTAAATAAAGTCGAAAATGGAATATATACAGCCGCATTTGAGGATTGTATACACAATTTCATTTTTGTATCGGCTGTGAAAACTAGTATCTAATCGTAGAATCAGCGAACCAAACATCTTAATTAATCTCGATCAGCTGGAATACTGATTCACTGGCTTCAAAAACAGTGGGTTTCATTTCTCCAAACGTTGAGGGGTGTGCGAACGAAAGCCAGGGAAAACTGCAATTAAGACAACAGATTGCTTCAGTCGAAGCTACTTTGAGACTTAGTACGGTTTTTGAAAAGGTTGGATGTATGCGGGTCGGTCTACCATAGGTTTTTTTTTTATTTTTATTCGCAACGGTTTGATCAATTTGGCAGGCCGCATTGTTACCTGCGACACGCCTGAATACCATTTTTCTCCGTTTTAAAGGCTAACGACGCGACAAAAGCAGGAAATTGCAGAAGCTTGTCGTACGTAAGTTAATGTATACTTCTAAATTCTATTTGTTTAAAACCTTTTTACTTCTCGAATTCTTAAGATCAACAGCAAGCGAAGCTTTTCAATTGTCTTGAATATATCGCAAAATAGAAACACCGATCAATCGACCAGTCAAAGAGCTTACAGGCGGATGGTATACACTCAAATCTGTGTTAAAAAAACATGAATGCTGTTGAGTAAACGAAGGAGACCATATGCTGAGAAACCCATTCAAGTCCCTTTACATGTATATAGCTACATGTAAATAATACAAGATTTATACAAATCAAAACGATGGGCAGATTCTGCCGGGCTTCGGCAGTTCAAAATCATTTCACCGATATCAATGGAGGAACCATTCGTGATCGTTGAGATGCTGTGATCTATTCAAAGCAACGCAAAGTGTGGAAACTATACCCGGCATGGAGCCCTGTAAAACACGGAACAATTCCTACATAACAGCGAGGCACCAGGAAACCAATTGGCTACTTTCAGTGCGTGGTTTAATTGAAGCCGGCAAGTCATATTCACGGAATCTAAAACCAGGGGAACACCTTACACAAATTGCGCTACAATCACTACTACAGACAATTCGTCTTTCCTTAGATTTGAAATCTGTCATACTCGGTTTTCTAAACAAGCAAAATAGAATGTCCTGTTGAAGAGCTCTTTACAATATCTATTACATAAAAATTCTTCGCAATGACTTTCAATTGGTAAACCTTCTTTTTTTTGTCACAATAAACTTCCCCCTTTTTTTTCCGTACAACATACTGAAATTCAGATTTCCTATTTCTTTTTTTTTTTTTTCTCTCTTACTGGACTTTATATATTTCCTATTTCAAAGGAAGAGAAAGCTATTAAGTCCTGTTCAATTTTTCTTCCGAGAAGATAACCTTTAGCAGCTATATTAGCAAAAGTACTACGTTTTCTCGTTTGAGAAAATATTTTATAAATCGCATAAATTTGACTCGCATTCACATCTGATTTACTGTCATAAAACGTTTTCGTAAATAGAGGACAGTGCTGGAATTAAAAGGAAGGCTGGCGAAGTTCCCGCAAGGTTCACAAGAGTGAACCAGAACAGAAAGGGGAAAAATTAGCAGCAAAATGTGCCGCAAACAAACCGAATGTTGAAGAAGTCAAGTCTTACCTCTGCGACAGCCGCTGCAACTACTAATAAAACTGTACCCAATACAAAAAAATTAAATTCCATGTTGGAGCTGTCCTTCTCTATGTCTCCGTCAGCTTTCTGTAAAATCTGATTCTCTTTTATTCAGCTGCGGCTTAAATACTGAATGCCGCTTCGATCCAGACCTCACTCGCTTCCTTTTCCGTAACAAAGGAGGAGGTTCTCGCGCAAAGCGCGTAAAATAACAAGCATGATAATTTATGACATCAAAAGCAAGAACCGAAATACTATAAATACCCTCTCAACTTGACCTCAGCGCAAATGCTTGAAATTAAACAAACAAACAAACAAAATTGCAAGGTTGCTTCATCTATTTGGAATCAAGCAATTTTCGCTCAACTTGATATGCCATGCGGCGAATAAGGAATTACAGAAGAAATTATCCAAGAGCATGCCGCCTTTGCCGTTTCCATGCGGCAGGTGTTTCTCTCTAATGGGCAATTTAGTTTGTTAGACAGCAGAGTTCTTCCTTCTTTCTTTTCATTTTGTTTTTACTTAACAAGTCCCTCACCAGGAAATCATGAAAATACATTTAAAGCAGGAACTGATAAAAAAAAATCGGTTGCAGCTGCTTTTAGAAACGTTTCACAGATACGTACTTAAAAATATTGAGTTACAACGCCTGACAAAGTGCATGTATCCGGTATTTGTTCTCTATTATAAAGATTGTTGAAATCCCAGCCTTAATGTTTCCACTACCATACAGTCGCCGCTGGGGGAAAAAAGTTTGTCTTTGCCAAAAATAGAAGCAGGTAGATCGCCCCTTCCATCGTATGGTTTCTTCTTCACTCTGTTTCGAGAGAGTTTTTTCCAGATACACCGATTTTACGACATTCTCAAATTCCAACTCGATCCGACCTCGATCCACTGAATATTGCAAATTAAACTTACACGAAGAGAAAGAAAGCAAATTTGCGTTAAAATCTGAAACATAAGGAAGTGCTGTGTTTCGCAGCTGAGAAAAGTTCCTAAACTTTAATTTCAACACAATAGCTCGTGCGAATACTTGGCAGAAAAATAGCGAAAAGAGAACGAATAATTCGTTATATAAACCCTCACGTTTGCGGTCACTGAGTATTACCTTCTTAAATAGTTTATGTATATGTCATCGAGCCTGCATCACCAACTGAATACCGAAGCAATGCTAAACTAACTCCTACTATCTAAAATGAATAGCCGACAAGAAAAAGAGTAAAATCCCATGTAAACAATCCATTGTCAGTCTTGGCTTATTTCAAAAGTTCTAATGGAAATTATGAGCCAATGTTTAATTTATTTGATTGTATCTTTAACGTGGATTAACTTTAAGAGTATAAAACCGCCGTTTTTCTTGTGATTTTAGAATATAGAAAATTCCATACATGTAAACTGCAGAAAGGACGTGACCAGGAAGTTAGAAAGGTCACTGCCGTAAAAAAGCAATTTGAGCTGGTCATGCGATCAATTGCGAGTCCAGCTTATCTAACTGCGAAGATCTTCCTAACTTTTATTTCATCATGTCCATTCCGCGAAATTTCACGTATTCTAAAATTCATCCCGATGACCTCTTACGGGATACGACTATCATATACTTGAGCGTACGCGATAGGGCCACTTCGGAAAAACCACAATACTCTTTGTTTGTCCCCCCAAATTTTGCATAACCATTGTTTCCAGTTTCTCTTGGGACTTAACAATGGTCCCAAGATAAAACCACTACAATGCTTATGCAAAATTTGGGGGACAAAAAAAGAGTACGTTCGTATTTTCCGAAGTGGCTTATTGTGACAAGCTTCCAGCTGCGTTATGATAGCTCCGTTGCCAAAACAATATTGCGCTCAGTCTCGTCTGAGTTCCGACTTGAATCTCATGTTTTTTGTCTTATACTGGCTAATATATGAAATCAGAAGCACATTACTTTGAAGCGTGTATTAAACTCGCAAATCTTTTCCTTGGAACAAAGCATGTGGATTTTAGGACATCATTTTTTTCCCCAAACATAGACAAAAATAAGATCGATGCTGCACGCGCGGGAAAATGCGAGAGCTACGTTACATCCAAATAAGGAATTTTTCTTTTTAACTAAAAAAAACCCCAGCTATATGAACGCTTTAAGACCATGAGCTTCTGATCAAATCTAATTTGTTACATGTAGTTAATCGAATTAATACATCTTTGCTAAGGAAGTACTGAAGGGATAATTTAAACAAATAATGGTGATGTGTTGAAGTGAGACAACGGAATAGCTTTTGCAGTAATTTTGAAGACGATTCCGTACAACAACTGTCAACAACGGTTTCCAAAGGGAAAACGCCACAAAACGATGATGTTAAGGTAATATTAATTGTTTTGCAAGAAAAAGATATTATCATGCTGCACATGCGATAGCCATA
>NC_090889.1:21304282-21314282 GCF_036669925.1 Montipora capricornis
AAATTACATTAAAAAATTAAATTCAGCAGACTTTGTTTGTCAGCGCATGTCCCATGATATTCAAGTTTCCCAAGAGTTTTGTCCAACGGATTATTGCACAACACCCTCGGAGCTTGAGCGGAGATTACAGTTTGCCGATCCTATATGGCGCGTGCTAAAGTTCCATAGCGGACGAGCGTGTACTTCAATACCTTAGATTGTCATGATTTCATAATACCTCTTTTATTTTTTTTCTTGAATAATTATTTTTGAACGCGCACTTAGAACACTGAACATGTACCGATCCGTTTCTAAAGTTCCGTACCCATATAACATTTTCTGAAGAAGTATAACGACATTCTCTTGATCCAGCGACAAGATCGTGAAACGTTTTGCAAGCTTATACCAAGCTCAAATTCTGTCGGTAAGTTTTCCAGTGCGAGTGAATCGACCCGCCTGCATGCGCGACTAATTAGGAATCTTCATCACAGACAGCAGTAACTGTTTCTAATTTTCTTCTAGCGTTTGTACCCAACTCACTCTACCCGAACTGCTGTACTAAATACGTTGCTGTAAGCAAGTAGGCGAGCACAACTCACCTGGGACACCACTTGAATACGAGATGAAATGGAAATCCGCCTCACATGTGGCAAAAAAAAAAAAACTGGGTCTTGCGAGGTGCTGCAAAAGGAGTCAATAAATGGCATGTACAGAAATCGCTCAAGAATATTAACTTGTTGCAAAAACCGTCTGCAATGTTGAAGGAGGCAAACCTGTTTGCCACGCAGCGGATAAAAATAAAAATGGAGAAACGGGAGATTCGAGTTAACTTTTCGACGTTACAAAAGATAGGCACGCATTGCGTACTTGTTGGCACAGCTGTTAGACCATGATAAATTGTTGTGACAATCTTAAAAACTGACATAACTTTCTTTATGATTTTAATGAAGAATAGTGTCATGTTACGTGTCCATCAATCAATTCATTTGCATGGATGTGTAATTACGCCACGAAACGATCTTATCAAGATGAGCTTTTAGCTTAATCCCTCAGTCCGTCTGGGCGTAATTAAAAGATTATGTATAAGCGTAAAGTATTACTCTTCTTGGGCAAATAACACTTCAACTTCAACCTTATTAGGGGACAATTCAGTGGTATTTGGTCGGTCTTTTTCTATCTTGCCTGTCACGTACGCATAAGAGAAAAAAATCCGTTTACGTACACTAAAATTATTTTTTACCAAAATGTAAGATAGAGAGCAGTGTATCACTTAGTTCGACTTTTCTTATTATTCGAATGCTATGCAAAAATCGCTGCTAAGCAATTGTATAATTAACAATTTCTCTTGCAAAAGAAATTAGAAACTATTATTTTTCGTTTTTTTCTCTAAAGGCGCTAAGAATGCTGCCTTCAATTAAGCGTGGCCATTTTTCGGCGTTCTGTCAGTTGGGACATGGGGTGATTTCCTGCCATCCCACCTATCCGTCATACTGCAATTATATGTAAACCTAATCATTCAAACAAGGTGAAGTCTTCAGTAACCTTAAAACTAGAGCAGTTTCCAATTTCGACCAATCACAGCAGGTGCAAATAGCGCAATGAACCAATCCAAATTCGTAGAAATTCCATGTAAGTTTCTCAAAGCGCGGGAAAAACTGCGCGTGCAATTTGCGATTGGTTTTTGTTTCTCTTCTCATTGGTTGATTAACTGTCGCGAGATTTTTAAAGTGGTACTATGATCAAAAAATCACTGCCTTTTTTTCTTCAGATTTTGAAAGTGTGTTTGCTTAACACGAGCCTTGCAAAAATTTGAGCTTTGATTTTTATCCAAAGGCTTCTTAATTTCAGTGTAAGTTTTGGATTTCACGGTCCGCCATTACTCACGTTCAAAACTGACCGACTGGACCTCAGAGGGTTGGATCAAGGGAAAGTGACGTCATTCGATCACACAATATATTAAAATTTCAGCGTGTAAACGCAGTTTCTTATGTAAGCAAAGCACGGGTTTAAAAATCTGAAAGCCCGAAACTTCCGTGCTGAAATATATTAATTCAGTCGCGTACAAACGCATTGCATTCTTAACTAGTCAGTGTTTGACGTCATTTCTCCTTGATCCACAACCTCGGTCATAAATAGTAGTAACACTTTCTTAAAAAGCACGTAACTCGCATCCAAGCTATTGATAACGCACTCCTCCTCTCTTCCTCCCTTCAATGTTGCGTTTGCCGTTCTAATGTTGCGTTTACTGGCAAGTTCTTTCATTGGAACCCATAAACGTAACATCAACATTGAAAAGGGAGGAGGGAAAAATCTCCGTCAGTGTTACAACATTGATGACCGAGACTGCAGCTCTCTCAAGATTTGAAAATTGGTAATGCCGGACCATTAAATAGGAAAATCTCAGTTGAAATAAACAAGTGTATTTTTGAATTTAAGGCTTAAAACTTGGTTCAATTAGTGTTTAGTTAACATAGTTGTGGAATCCAAAGAAAAAAAAAGGATATGATTGTTTTATCATTCTTATTGTTCTACAGCTGCATTCTTTAAATGTTTTTGAGATTTTAGTTCCACGTTCCAAAGAACTATTGGCTATAAGCAGGTTATGGCACACTATATTGTTGGATGATCAATGCTAAATAATATTAATATTAATGATTGCTCAAGGGGGAAATTGATAAGAACTATTATTATTATTCATTCAAAATATTTCCCCGTTTCTGATTGGCTAAAACCACATGCATAATTCACCATAACCAACTGCTGTTCACCAAATTTGGAAACATTCTTCGTCATATTGAATCAATGACGTCAAAATTGCAGCCCACTGCAAATTATTGAACCGTTGACCGAAAAAAGCTGGGGACGAGATTGTGTTATTTTTGTTGAGCAGAAAAATGGCTGCGAGTAGGTTTAGAAGTTTTAGCGAAGAAAATATTTTGAATGAATAATAAAGCAATTGTTGAATTCGGTTTTCGTAGAATATGAAGAATTCTGCAGATCTCTGAGGATGTTATCCACCTCGGCCTTTGGCCTTGGTGGATAACACCATCATCCACCTGCAGAATTCTTCATATCCTACTCAGCCTCATTCAATAATTGCTAAATATCCTCTGTTAAAAATATTTGAGGACACAACCTGCAACATGAACACTAAAAATTTGCTTGTGTTTCCTTGTTCCTGAAATTACTTTCAACCTTGTTCCCAGCTTTTTGATCCCTGAAATTACGTTCTCTTGTTCCCTAAGATATTTTGTCATTGTTAAAATAAACAGGTTTGCTTACTTTGCCTGGTATCAGATACTGCAGTAAAACTAGTCAGTCTCTTCAAATCTCTTGGCTCCCAAACTTTGCCTTCCAGACCTTGTGGATGATAATATTATTCTCCCTTTCATTCCACCAACATCTCCTTCTTCACATCTCGGAAACCGGCTCATATGAAGAGACCCTAAATTGTATGTAGGCACGATTTTCCGCCGCTCACTAGAGTTCGGGTATCCTCCCGAACAGCAGCTAGTAATCGAGCCTACACGGTATGTTTATTGAACAAAAATAATACAGCAACTGTAAAAGGTGCATACAACAAACTTAAAATAGCTCAAGAAAAGAGAACCGGGGAGAGGACCAACGAGCATCCATAGGATGAAAAAAAACCCACCGCGTTCGTAGCGGGGAAAAAAGGGGAAAACGCCCGGGCCTATGAATAGAACTCAGTTTCCCGACCTCTCGTGCACGGTCTTAAAATACAATGCATCTTATCCATATCTAGATTCCGTAAGAGTTTGAAAGTGAAAAACGAGAATTTAAATCGTCCCTGACATAGCCAGTCTTGGTGTTCTTTTAATCGCCCAACGACCGAGTGGCTCAAAAAGCCTAGGGGAGGGATTTCAGCATTTGCTGCAGAAGAGGTTCCTCCAGCTCTAAGTCAAAGGACACTAATCTTGGTATGTCCACGAATTCTCTAAAGGCGTCTTTAATAAGATCTCTAGCTCTTGTATGACTAATTCCCTGGCTCCGTATTTTCTCTTTTTACCGAAGGGATGCAAACTTTAAGGCTCTAAACAAAGGTAAATCTTCAGATAGGTCGATTTGTGCAGCTGAGACCACTAGGGACTTAATTGACAGGATCGTGACCTCGCGATAAAGATTCACACTCCAGGCCTTTTTTTTTTTAAAACAGTATAATTCACTAAAACGGGAAAAAAACCCTCGTAAGAGATAAGACGTAACTGCGGCAATTGATCTGAGACTTATCTGCTATCTTCGATTCGACATTGGCCTACAACACCTCATGGGTCACAGAATCTTTTTTGACCCTCGATCTACCCATAATTCGTTGAGACGCATGCCATGGAAGAGACCAGAGGGTGGATGGAGATTTTTGAAATGCCAGCCATAATCCGCTGAGCCCAATCGAAGCTGTAGCCGGACAGCGTTGACAACAGGTGAAGGAAAAGTAGCATCATTGAGCAGGCACTGTAAGAATACTGCAACCTGGAAAGGATAGCCGGAAAACAGCAAACACACCTGACAACAGTTGCTTCTCAGAGGTGCCGTTATCATGCCATTACTTAAAGGAAAACGTTTTAACTCTGCTCTTTAAATGTGACAAAATTCCGCTTTTGGGCACAGATATAGTGTCAAACTCAAATTTTGGGCACAGATGGTCCCAGGGAAAATAAATTCAGTTAGCGAAGTAAAAACAAGGCGTATTTGCTAAACTTAAAGACAAAAGTAAAGTCAATAAGCGAATAGCATTTCAAGTCTGTAACGTCACAATAAGCAAAAAACATTATGAAGCGTTTGAAAGGCGACAAGATTGGTCTCCCACTTTTCAGATATTCAGTAACGGACGTGAGTTTCTTTTAAACCTTTATTGCGAAATTGTATGTCTTGTCCACTAATTGAAGAAAAACTTTTCAACTCGGCTCTTTAAATGTGACAAAATTCCAAGTGCATCTCTCCAGGGAATACTATATCCCTGTAAGACCTGTCGGATTATTATCGATAACCCTCAGCCTTGTTTCAACTTGACCTTGATTAGCTCTGCAGCTGGAGTCGACTAAACAGGATGGATTTTAATATCGGGAATTGTAAACTTACGCATCCTTAGATATTGTTTCAAGTCTGTTTCAGAGTTGAATGACCTTGGTTTACTTGTGAGTCATAACCTCTGCTGAAATTCCAACATCAATCGAATAGTTTCCAATGCTAATAGAATGTTGGGTTCAATATCTCGCGTACATTTAAGGGTCTATTTAACGTACCTACATTCAAGGCTCTTCAGTTATTCCTCCTTAGTGAAATCCCAGCTGGAGTACAGCTTGTGCAGAGGAGAGCCACAACTAATCATGAAATCTGACAGTAATTACGAAACTCGTTTAAAGGAGCTTAATTTTAATTCTATTGACCAAAGACTTGTTATAGCCGATGTTACGTATACTTTCGTTAATAAAGTTTCGGAGTAGTTTTCTAAATTTTTATTGTTCAGACGATCGTGATACCTTTCGGAGTCTTGACTGCTTGAAACTAAAGAAAAACGTGTCTAGGACCATCTGTTTTAAAAATTCATATTTCAACAGAATTGTGGATAGCTGGAACTGTCTACCGTGTTAAGTTTGCTTTAGTCGTGACTTGAACGCCCAGTCATTTAGGTGTGGTGTTGCGGGTATAGATCTGGGTCGGTGTGGTGATCTTTAGTCAGTTGATGGAATTGCCAGCTGTTTTGCATTTTTAATTGTATATAGGACATATATAGTATCTATGTTAATATGATATTTTTATGTAAATAGTATCGATGATGTTACACCTTGTGTGGGGTATTTGGCTCTTTTGCGCAACGCCAATGGTTTTTTTTTAAAATATTATCACCATTCTATTATTGTTAGATAGTTGCCATGAATTGTAATAAATAGTCCTAAACTCTGATCTTGGGAACAGATGGTCCCATATTTCTGGGCATAGATGGTCCGAAAATCTAGGGCACAGATCGATAGACCCTAAAGACTTATCAATACATGTAGACCTCATAACGAAGAGAGCAGTGTCTCGCAGTACAAATATCAAGGCCGGCAAAAACAAAAAGAATTGCGCGGCCAGTTTAGTTTGAGCATAAGCAGGCCCGTAGGGAAGGGGGAGGGGGGGGGGGGTGTGCGATTGTGAGCCCGCATTACTACAACCCGCTGACCAAAGAGCCTGAGGGCTCTGGGCACCAGATTGCTGTGACCGCAGAACGGACAAACGACAATAAAACTTACAATGAACGTACAACAAAGGAGGCTTTATTTTCTCAAAGGGGTCTATAGTTACAAAAATTCGCAGGTATGTACCACGTCCTAACTTTGTTGCTTGCAAACTTTCAAAAACACAAATTTTTTTCATTTTCGAATAATCCAACCCTTCCTGTGGTCGTAAAATGAAAATCGTTATGAAGGACAATGCGATACAGCAGATATCGACATCGAAGAACGTCACGCGATATCGACATCTAATATCGGATAGGTGGGCTTTGGAATCGCTTTGTACGAAACTAGCTTTCGAATTATAAACGCAGCATCTCTTGTGAATATTTTCCACGAATTTTTCAATTAAAAAGAATAAAATACAGAAAATCTTGAAAAGCAAATTATCCCTAATTCGTCGTTGGACTCGGCGAATTGTGAATCCTTCGGGGACCGCGACTTCCAGCAGGTTTCGGGGGCTTGGCGAACTTTTGTCGGATGATGTCTTTTCTGGGGTGAAGCTCGTCCTGGAGGAAGTCTTGATTCAGCTCGCGAGGTTCTGATATTTCAAGCTAAAAAGAAACAATAGTCCGTCGTTGTAAATAAACAGGATTTAAACAATTTTCTGAGTGAGTACCATTATAGTTGGAGCTCATCAATGGGAATTTCTATCTTCCATACTTGGCATAAGAGTCAACCATTTCCCGAGAAGATTTATTTAAAGAACGACTCCCTTGGGAGATTCAGCACGCCCACTGTTGCATACGCCAATCTCCCAAGGGAGATTCAGCACGCCCACTGTTGTAAGAGCCAATGAAAACAAAGCTATCATAGCGTCAAGAGAAATATGGTACTTTTCGTAGGAAAAACCTGTTTCTAAAAATAAACTTACTCGGGAAAGGCTTGAGTCAAGGAATTAGTGGAGATAGTTCCTGGTAAGATCCAATGATAATTCTTTCGTCCGAATCGACCCTTAAAGCGCTACTATGATCAAAAAATTCAAAATTTAGAGATTTGATTTTTATCCAGAGGTTGTTTACTTTGAGTGTAGGTTTTTGACTTCACGGTCCGCCATTACTCCCGTTACAAACTGACCGACTGGACCTCAGAGAGTTGGATCTAGGGAAAAGTGACGTCATTTACTCACTTGCTTAAAGTGGTACTACGACCAAAAAAAAACTTTTGTTTTTCCTTTGGATTTCAAAACTATGTTAACTAAACACTAACTCACCCAAGTTTTAAGTTCTGATTTTAAAAAGACACCTGTTTATTTTAGCTGGAATTTTCTTATTTATTGGTCCGCCATTACTAACTTTAAAATCTTGAGAGAGCTGGGTCGAGGAGAAAATGACGTCAAACACTCACTCGTTTAAGAATGCAAGGCGTGTGTACGCGGCCTAATTAATATGCAGCACGGTAGTTTCGGGCTTAAAGACTTTTCAACCCGTGTTTTGCTTATATAATAAATTGCGTTTACACGCTGAAATTTTAAGCTAGTGAGTAAATGACGTCATTTTCTCTAGATCCAACCCTCTGAGGTCCAATCGGCCAGTTTTGAACGTGAGTAATGGCGGACCATGAAATCCAAAACTTACACTCAAAATAAACAGCCTTTGGATAAAACTCAAAGCTCAAAATTTTGCCAGTTAGGTGTTAAGCGAACACGCTTTCAAAATCTGAAGAAAAAAAGGAAATGATTTTTTGATCATAGTACCACTTTAAAATTTCAGCGTGTAACGCAGCTTGGTAAATACGCAAAACACGAGTTTAAAAGTCTGAAAGCCCGAGACTCCCGTTCAGCCGCGAACACGCATAGCATTCTTAAACTATTGAGTCTTTGACGTCATTTTCTCCTCGAACCAGCTCCCTCAAGATTTTAAAGTTAGTAATGGTGGACGGTTAAAATAAGCAGGTTTGAAAATTGGGTCACTCACTGTTTAGTTAACATTGTTTTGAAATCCAAATAAAAACAATAATTAATTTCTTGGTCATAGTATCAGTTTAAAATAGAAACGTTGGATAGTTAGGTAATTCAAAGAATCTGAAATACAAAAACGGGCGAAGTATTAAAAAACCGGATTGGTATAAACAGCCTTACAGTAAAAAGAAAGAATACGAAGTTCACTGTTTTGTGACCAATATGTCGTAAAAACATTAAATTTGTTCCTTTCTTCTTTTTGTAGAATACGACGCTATGTCCCCTTGGTTAAAAAAAAAACTTTGATTGCAAGACTTTCCCAGCAATGTTTAATCTTGAAATTGAATGGATGGATAATATCTGAATTTTGGAGAGTATAAACATACTCTCCAAAATTCAAGATCTCTTCTGTCCTCATATGTGGAAATATCATTGTTGCGTTCCTTTGCCTATCTTATCATTTGAGAAAATGTCTGCGACAAGTTTAGATTTTGAGACCGACCTTTCGCGCTATAGTCATTCCAACTCTGTCAGTAGCTACATCCAGTAAAGGACCCTTGCATGTGGAATACAGCATGCGGTCCTTGATGGAACACTTGTATCCTGGCATAGAGTACACGAATACTGCAATGGAAAGAAAGGTTTGAAAAGTTTGGCAAAGATTAGAGATGCAAAACCATATGGCCATTTTAAATTTCCCCGATTCTGCGGTGAAGGCAATAAGCGATATCCTTCTTCTATTCACTTTTTGCACAATCCCATAATACACCTCTTTTAGCCCCGCCCCCCCCCCCCAAAAAAAAAATGCATATTTCTCCTTGGAAGCCAGTGGAAATGCTTCTTAAGGCTCCTAGCTGTCCTTGGGGGGGGGGGGGGAGGGGGAGGGGGGAGGGGAGTTAAAAGAGTTGTATTAGGAACGTTGAGTGAACAAACATGTTAAAAGGCGGCATGGTCCGTTTTAACCTGTGGTTTGGATTTTTTTCCGGTTGTAAAGGATTCAATTCCACCATGCTCTGTAAATAACCAACTGGTTGCCTCCCGCCAGTTGGGGTTCCAAGGCCGTAGCTAGCGGAGGGGCAAGGAGGGGAGTTGCTTACGGGAGGTGTCCGCTTATGGGAGGTTAAACAAAAAAAGAGCAATAGAGGGCATATAATGCACCACAACAAGTCTTTCAAAGCTTTTAAATTAAGACAACTGGTAATTGTGTTTCAAGGTGTAGACAGGCCAAGCACGACTCCTGTTGGTGAAGATAGGAAAGTCCAAGACCTCAGAGCTTTGATCTAACAAGTACGTCTGTCAAAGAACTCCCTTTTCTATATGAAATCTGGGGAGAGCTTTTAAAAGGTTTCTCTTCGTAAGGTGTCCGTTAGTCGAGGTTCGACTGTAGTTCCCTTACCTATGGACTCCATGTAATCTCCCTCAAACGTGTGTTTGAACAGATAAAAGATATATCTCCCCTTGTCATCTGGGACATGTTTCGTGAGGTCATTTGGAGCAACATCCTCCTTGGCGTCAGCCAACACAATCGTTTCATTTTCGGTGTTAAGCTCCTATGGAGTGAAATAACAACGGCGTAATATTTAACATCTGAAGGATATAAGGCTTGAGAAGAATTTTGTGTCGCGTCAGTGAGCAAGTGAGACACAAAAAATTGGTGTCAGTCGACGGAGTTGATAGAAGTAACTTGACCACAGCGTTGCCAACAATTAAGAATTAGCCCCCCTTCGTCGTAGCGAAGGGTTGATTATCAACGAAAGTAACTGGTATTTGATGACCAAAGCAGTTATCAAAACCTTTTCGTCACTTACTAATTGCACCAAGCTCAATTTCTTCTCGTTAAGTTCCGCCAATTTCGCCAGAGCTTCCTCTGATACAGGGAATTGTA
>NC_090889.1:21326782-21341782 GCF_036669925.1 Montipora capricornis
AATTAATGAGGTAAAAGAAAACATAATTTGAGGGAACCAATGCAATTAACTGCTAAACTTGAAAGGCAAAGAAAGTTAAACCCATACCCAAGGTTCTGGAAAATACTCTGCTAATAATAACAATTATAAGTTATTATTATTATTATTATTATTATTATTATTATTATTATTATTGTTATTATCATTATTATTAGGTTATCTCAGTGTGTGAATAAAATAGAAATTATGGGATTTGTTGGTATATTTTAAAACAATGTCTGAAAGGCCTAGTTGCCAAAAAGTAGCATTGCGGAGCAAAATAATTGTCTCAGATTTGTTTGAAGTCTGAGCATAACTGGGCTAGTATCTCAAAGACATTTTGCCCTGAAATTTCTGGCGAGTAGGTCTTTCAGTTGTTGTTCTTTCAAAATATCCCAACAAACCCATGATTTCACAAATTAATTTTTTTATGATGACACACTTTAGGACTCTATTAGCGGCAGGTACAAAACACAGGTCACAGGACACAGGGCACAGGTCATTGTTTTACCAATACAGAAAGTATCCTAAACATTCATAAGAGCTAACCTTAAGCCTAAAAACGTTTGTTTAGGCCTAATTACGGTAGGCCTAAGGTTAGCTTTTATGAATGTTTAGGATACATTTGGTATTAGTAAAACAATGACCTGTGACCTGTGACCTGTGTTTTGTACCTGCCTCTCTATTAGCATTATAGTCTAAGACGTGACCAGGGGTAAAAATTCTGATCAACAACACAGCTCCCGAAAAGTTACATGAACTCATAGTGGGTTTTAAGTAGCGACCAAGGACAAGGAAATGGATGCAAGCGACATCGCTCCAGAGATCGGCTGGGATCTCATTTTAATCATCAGAGAAAATAAGATCAATCCTTGAAACACTTTTGCCAGTACATAATTTCAAGTGGTTAAAACCTTCGATTTAGCCAAATTTTATCAAGATTAATCCTTTTGATTTATTCATTAACCTCGATGTGCTGACTGCATGATTTTTTGGCACTGTGATAATTGGATTATGTGCTTTAGTAATGTTAAAAATACACTTAGTTTACGAGAGAAATTGCTGAACAGCAGGACATTTTCTGGTGATATTTTTCTTTCGTCACCTATCTATTTTTTTCACCATAATGCACACTGTTTCTTCCAAAATCATAAATGGTTTGATTTTGAGCCGAGGAGTCACTTCATGATAACGTTAAGTGTGTATGATTGTCCAGGTGAGTGTTGTCTTTGGAAGGACCATTTAGGATACATTGAAGTAATAATTATTTAAAAAACGAGCAGCAGTGTTTTATCGGGGTTTAAAAACATGAGGCATAGCCGAGTGTTTTTAGACCTGATAAAACATGTGCTGCAAGTTTTTTGAACGGCTTAAAAAACATTCCACAAAGAGCGTGTCCCTCTGGACTCAAAACAATGGTTCAAATTTTGAGAGGTGAATATTAGCATACAATGAAAACAAGCTATGCCTTATTAGTATTCCTTATATAAAGAATACTAACGAGGAGTGCTGTATCAGGATATAAAGCTCATAAACGTGACGTTTCATCGGTGTTTTGATAGGCTGTTAGGCTCATGAATTATTAATGAGTTTTAAATAACATTTTAACAACCAGAGGGGAGTAATAATAATGTCTCTGAAGAGGTCCTCTAAGCCATACATGTACCTATAACTCAGATTCTAAAAGGTATTGACCCATTGACCCCTAGGATTGGGACTTAATCAATAGATTTTACTCTGTCTAACGACAATTTTACTCTGATTTCAAAGTGGGGACTGTGGTTCAGGAGTCAATGGGTTAATATTATTGTATTGTTTTGGTTCCAATTCAGCATATTAATAGTAACTTTTTATAATTGTTATTGCGTGGAAGAGATGACGACACCAGTTTATAACTCAACATTTAATGTCTTTAACTCCTGTTCTTCTCGCTCTACATACCATAATACTGTAGACTCGGGTCCAATCTCCCAAAAATAATCATGTGCTTTTCTTGTTCATACATGTACGTGTAGGTTGGAGTAAAGCACATCATTCTTGCTGTTAGTTATCGGGCAGAGATGTTGGAAAATGAAATGAAACAGCAACAGGAGAGGGTGAGAAATACTTATTATAATAACTATAATAAAAATAATTATTATTGATTTTGGACTTTTGGAGATTTATTTTGAATCTCTCCTTCCATTATTGCCTTACCCCAAGTCTTTTGCAATCACAATGCTTGAGCTCTTTCTTCGCATGGCAACAATAGGCCAGTTTCGTATTCTAACGGTTGGACTGGATCTAGGCTAAGCATGAAATGGTCAGGCTAATGCGGGCAAATTAATTTGCATTTCCATTCCATGCTAGATCCAGTCCAGCCGTGAGAATTCGAAAATGGTCTATTGTTAGTCAAGAGTGGCCAGAGTTGATATGATTTTCTTTTCAGTACTTTTTATGGTTGTGTCCTAAATTTGTTAATTTTGCCTTGACAGTTAGGAGTCATTATCACAATTTCTCATGAAAAGGAGCCTTTAGGCACAGGTAAGTTAAGATGTTATTTTGAAACTCCACAGTGGATGTTTGTTTAGATCTGTTCCTCTTTTCAATTGAGCGATATGTAATGAGTAATGCTCGAATAGAGAGGACTGAGGGCTGTGGACTCTAATAAAGTTATTTAATTATTATTATTATTATTATTATTATTATTATTATTATTATTATCGTTCAAATTTCTCAGCTTTGATGTTAACTGGTCATTGTTCAATTGAGGACAAGCTATTACCTGTAGCCTCAGGCCTCAAGAACTTTTCGCAAAACTCTTGCAGTTCCAAGCAATGCCGCTTTCTGCAGAAATTCCATTTTTACAGTCACTTGTATTTGCTGAAGACTCCTTTGTAAGTTCGTCATCACCATACCCAAATCTCCAACCAGTATTTGCGTTAGTAACATTTACACGCCATAAATGAAAAACTTCGCTTGAATTTTCTTAAATCCTGGTTTTTTTCCAACTTTTCCTCTTCTTTTTCCTTGATGCGGGCATCCCCGGGTACCGCTATGTCAATTATATGGCACTGTCCTTGCTGCTTATCCAAAAACACTGTGTCAGTCCGAGGATGCTTAATGACGTGGTCACTTTGGATGGTGAAGTCCCACTGCAGCTTTCCCTCATCAGACTCCACAACTCTCTCTGGGACGTGTTATTTATGTTGTTGTTGTTGTTGTTGTTGTTGTTATTATTATTATTATTTACATGTAGTAGGTTTTTTGGGTGTGTTGTCTGGTCAGATGGAGGGTTTTTTGAAAAATCTTGGGGTTCCAGATGTGTTGGGAGGATTTCAGGTTTCTGCGGCCATTGGGATCAGAAGATGCTTACTAATAGTCACCAAGTCCCAGCACTAGGTCGAGGCTAAGCAGTGTTTACACCTGCATAGTTTAAATACCATCTCCTTGCAAGTTGTTCTGACCACAAATAGTCAAGAATCGAGTTATTGCCAGACTATTAGCCTTGTAAATTAAAGCCCTGGTAATGGACAATTAAAATTAATTTTGGTACTGTAGTTTATGAAAAAAGTTGTTTTCCTGTTTGAATTGAACACAGTAAATTGTTGTTGCCTGGTATTATAGAGTGCAACTACATAGCAAAGCTTTCAGTTCTGAGTTTTTGTAGCTCTTATTGGCATCTCGGTCTATTTATTTATTTATTTATTTATTTATCTATTTATTTATTCATTGATTCATTTATTTTTCCATTGCAGCTGGTCCCCTGGCTCTGGCCAGAGACCATTTAACAGTCGATGATGAACCCTTCTTTGTGTTGAATAGTGATGTTGTGTGTGCTTTCCCATTCAAAGAAATGGCTGAATTCCACAAAAATCATGGAATGGAAGGCACTATAGTTGTAAGTTCAAGTATTTTGTTTTGGCATTTGCTTCCAAAAATGAAATTTTCAATCCACTTAAATAAACAATAGAGATTTGTATTGTTTTGAAAGAAATGTTAGAGCGGGCTATAGACAAAAGGGAAAAATAACCCTCCCGGTTATCTGTGCACTTTGATGAGAGCTTTCAAGAGTCGATAAGAGTAGCCGAGAGTGAATGAGAGTTCTGGCCAAACGAGAGCGATTATCACAGCTTCTCTCTTACCGAATGTATGTATGGGTTTTGGTGTCATATATTCCAATGCTGCAATGGACATGTACCCATTCTCGGTGGGAAACGGCAGTTCTCTGACTAACAAGAAATTCCAGCTGCAGGCTGTTAACAGCCATTAAATAAAAGGACGGTCATATATTTTTTTTCTGGTACAGTAATTTTATTCCTTTAATCGGTGACAAACTTGGTGAGAATTTTTTTAGTTTCTTGTCTATATGTAGAAAAAGGTTTCTTTTTTTGTGAAGTAAAACAATGTTGATACACCAATGGGCTATAGAGTGCTTTCACTCTCACATGATCAGTAACCTTGTTATTCCACCGAAACATCATTATCCTTCTTTTCAAGTTATGGTCAAAACGTTTGAAAAAAATTAATAGGGAAAGTCTCAACTATCGATCCTTGTCCAGGAATATAGCCCTTGTATTGACAGAAACTGAAACGTTCCACTAATATTTGGTTTTGTTTCAAAACAGGTAACAAAAGTCGAAGAACCTTCCAAGTATGGGGTTGTAGTGTACGATTCAAAATCGGGTCGCATTGATAAGTTTGTGGAAAAACCTCAAGTCTACGTATCCAATAAAATTAACGCAGGGCTCTATATATTCAGCCCTAAGGTGCTTCAACGAATCCAGGTGAGTTCAGTGATGGTTTGAAATTAAGAGTGGCACATTATTTCTAAGGGAATATTTAACAATTATTCCTCGAGCCCGAATGGGCTCTGAGTCAATAGCCCATGAGGGCGAGAGGAATAATTGTTTTAGTAAAATCCAAGTAGTTGGTCAAAAAAATATCGGGACAAAACATCTTTCCCTAGTTAAAGCTAGACTTTAATTGTTGTTTTGGTTTTCAAAGCCGGCGCTTTTCGCTACTAGTGGGCTATAACAAATAGCCTACTAGTTGCTCAACCAATCAGAACGCAGCATTGATAATAGACCACTAGTTGGATTTTACTAAAATATATTATTTAGGACTTACTCCACGTGTAAACTGAACGAAAAAGCATTTTTGTCAACTCTGCTCCGGAGAGCAGAATTAGCCTTAGCGCAAGCTCTCGATCTATGTCTTGGATCGCGGGATGTCACACGTAAGCGACGAGCGACTCGCGCCTCGCCGCTCGCTCGCTCGCTCGCACGTGACATTTCGCGACCTTTGAGATGGCGAGTTTCCCCGCAGTATCACACATAGTACGTTAATGTGGTTTACACGACAGAATACACTTGCACATATTGAAGGCGGCCAACAGTAGACAGCTGCTTGCTTTGGGAAATTTTCTCGATAAGATTATCGGTTTTTGGCAAAACGCAAATTTCGGTCTAACGTGTGCAGTTTGCCCTAAACGCGATGCTAAATTTTAGGATAAAAAGAAGCAGAAATTAGATATACGAAGGATTCCGGAAGCAAAGTGGTGCAACTGTTTCTGGTAACAAAGAAGAGCATTAATATGTGTGTTTTTATCACGTCGCGCGCACGTGTTAAGCAGCTGTCTGCAAAGTCGTATTCAGCCTATTCCGCGTTTTCGATGTCAGTTTTCCACGGCAAGATCATTACTTTATCGGAATACTTGTTCTTTTGGGAAACCTTCTTGCTGTTATTCTGTCATTTCTAAGCCACATTTCAAATACGGAACAATTTTGGAATAATCACTCAGTTAAGATGCGTGCACTTGTACTAGGAACGCTAGCTTGTACTGTCGTATCTCTTGGCTATTATGGCATCTCCTTCATGTTTACTGAAACAAAGTATAGTCCTTTCATTACATACATGCTTCAGTGTTATTTGTCTCTCAAGAGGCCGGTCGCAAACAACTACTAATAAACACAACAGTCTCACGGGGAAAAGAGATGGATTAAAAAAAGGGGTTTTTTTTCTTTAATTTTAATGCAATCCTTTTCTTGTTATACAGCTGAAGCCGACGTCAATAGAAAAAGAGATCTTTCCAAAGATGGCTCAAGATGACAACTTATTTGCATTTGATCTTTCAGGTGACGGTTGCTTTTTGTTTGATTCCAGTTAACGTTTTTCTTTTCAATTGTCTACTGAATACGCGAGCCAGGCAAATGAGCCAAGCAGAATAGCCCTTATCGGAGTTATCAACGGTTTTGCCACATAAACGAGGTTAAGGGGTCATTTTGTATCGAATTGACCCTTTAAAAGCCTCTTTTGCATGTAGTTTTAAACAAAAGGAAATGTGCCTGCAGGCTCAACTCCAATAAGGTCTATCCAGTAGGCTCTTAAGGCGGGAAAATGCAAATAGGGAGCTTAAGATCTACGACGGCGACGTCGACGAAAACGTCACCTCAAAATAGAATTATGCTCTAGTAAAAGTTTTTCGCGATTATTCCATCTTGTTCACGTCGTACAGTGTGGGCGAAGTATCCTAAAAATAAATTGGTACGAGCGGTTTCAGACTGAAAATAGAGAATGAAAGATTCTCTGTTGCATGCTAACGTTGTCGTCAAAACCTAAAATTTAGTGATTTCACGTCGTCGTCACGCAGAGAACCGCAAAAATATGAGCTAAAATCCGTGCCGCACGGGCAGCAGGATTATTTGTGCTCTTTTTAACCAATGATATCATTGTTTTCTGGCATTTTCGTTGACGTCGTCGTCGTCGTCGTCGTAGATCTTAAGCTCCCTAATGACTGGTGGCACAAGACGCGATTTTTGCGCGAACGAAATTTTTGACCAATCATAGAGAAGAACTCACCGAAGAAAAGTAATGGTTTGGCCAATCACAATAGAGGCCAAGGATCAAATGAAACAATTGAAGTAACGGTAAACGCGTGCTGACTAAACTAACGCGGGAAAATGTGTGAGGCTCGTCTCAAAACTGGGGCGCGTTTCTCGAAGGTCCCGAAACATCACGGGTCATTTTCGAGGGTTGCATTTCTGTTTGTATCTCATGAACGGAGAGGATTTAAGTCGTCCAGTCGTACCTTGAAAACATGTTCAAAAGATAGGCTTTCCAAAACAAGCGGTTGGCAGTTTCACAAACGGCTTTTCGCTCCCGAGCTTTTCCGATTAACGGCAATCCCAGATTAAAAATTAAGCAAGGAGTTTATTGCTCTACTCCCAAATGCTGTTCAACGCTGATAATACACTCTGCAAAGCTTCGCATTAGAAGAAGTCAATCTTGAAAAACAAGAATAAGCAAAAGAAACTTTCACCAAATAGTTGAAAAAATGAAACAAAAGTTTACACTAATCCTGGATTAAGTTAACCGGCTTTCGAACAATATTGGGGAATCGAAGAAAAACACGGAACGTCTTGTTGCCACATTTCAGGATTTTGGATGGACGTGGGTCAGCCAAAGGACTTCTTGACAGGCATGGTGCTGTATCTTCACCATCTTAGAGAAAAACATCCATCTCTTTTACATGAGGGATCCGGAATCATTGGCAATGTTTTGGTGGTAGGTTGGATCATAGCATCTCATATCATATATCATATCATATCATATCTTTATTTACCCTAGCTCGGATTTTTAGAGTAGCTTGGAGTTGCTAATATCTCCGAGCATTTACCCTCCAAACTATGATACATCACAGAAGACAGACCACAACACCGGGAACTACATGCCCTACTCTTTACGACAAGTGTGCGGGTTCTTTTACGTCCCACAGGATTATGAACATTGAAGGGTTGTGAGACGGGACCTCCGGCTTATCGTCCTTATCCGAGAAGACTTGAGACTCTAACCACTTTCTCCTCAATTATTTAAAGACCCTGAGTGTTGGTCCGGCGGGAGTTGAACTCACGACCTCCCGCGTGACAGCCCGGTGCTCAACCAACTGAGCCACCGGTGCCACCCATGTTATAAGCAACAACAAAAAAACTCCATCACTTTAAAGCTATACCTTAGAGCTATTGTAAGCCTTTCGCGACTCCTCCGTCTTGATCTCTGATTTCTTCGTTGATTCACCCTCGATCCAATTTTCTATTCAATTCAATGTTGACTTTGCTATTATCATGCAAATTAGCTTTACACTTCTGAGGGGGCAAACAACACAAGTTCGAGAGCTTATAACGAACATCTTAGCCACACAGATGATTTTTCTCACGTTCATTGAATGTTTCTCACCTAAGTAGTCAAATAGAATTATTACAAAAGTTACTTCGATATTTTTTTTTTAATGAAAATTGAGGAGATAACGAAGTAGAAAGTCAAAATCAATCAACGATAAAAAATTATTATAAAAGGTACTTAATTCTAAATTCTGAAATGTACTTTTAGCAATGTTATTTCAATATTTCGACAAGCCGATTTTCCGCAATTTGCCTTTTTTCCAATGTTTGCCCCCCTCCCAGCATAACACATGGCTAATTTGCATGACAATTTAAAAACGAACATGGCGGCTATCGTGAATAATTATAAGGTCTATTAATTGATTCGGACAACGGAGAACAAAATGGCCGCTACCGCGTTTCGCAAAGTAGCAAAGGCTTTCTAGTTGGCCTCGGCCAAAGTAAAATAAAATAATAGTAGGACTTAATTTTTAAGTAAATGAAACCTACTTTGGGATAGGAACAAGCTATTCTGGTAGTAAGAATCAAAAACAGATCTAGAAATGCATAAGGTGGCAACAATAGAGTAACAGCAGAAATCTAGAAGAGTTGTATAGCAATTATGGCTTTACCTTTTTTCATAACAAACACAGTGCTATTTGGTTCTGCTGTGGAATATTAGTGTTTCGGGTGTTGTCAAGAAGAATACTTGTCAAATTTGACCAAGAAGGTAGATTAAAGTGTAACAAAATACACCCTCCTGAGGTCTAGACTTCAGTGATATTCTCTCTGTAAACTTCAATTAGTGAGAATGAAAATGCCATTTTTGTTGAACAATGCGCAAAATATAAGAAAAAGGGCTTATTTTGCGGAAATATAGGCACTTAGGAAAAGCAAAATTGTTTGGAACGCGCTGTATCGAGAGTTTTCACTCGCGCGATCAGCAACCTTGTTTTACCACCGAAACAAAAGAAAACGTTTGCATGTTAATAGAGTTCAATTCCCGGAGGAATAGTTGGGTACACCAACATGGCCGCCGTGACTTCATTTGAAACACTTAAAATTTTAATGAGATGCACCGCAATCTGATTGGCTAATGAAAATGGAGTTCGCCATTATCACGTGCACACTTTAGTAGGAGGATTTTGATTGGTGTAGAAGTTGGGGTAAAGTCCAAAAATTCAAGATGGCGTCGTGGTACAAACGGTCTAAAAAAAAAAGACAGTGGACGATTTATTGTTGTATGCTCACGTTGTCACTAAAGCAGAGCATAAGCAACGACGACGGCGACGGCAACAAGAACGTCATCTCAAAATATAAATTCGCGTTATTGTAATCACTTCGTGACTATTCCAAGCTTTTTAAACATGACAAGGGTGTGGTAGTTCCTCAAAAATGACACTCGTCTGAACAGCACTTAATTTAGGGGAGAAAATTACAATTTATCCTCAAGTGCTGTCGTTCTTCATAGCACCTCAAATTTGGCTATTTCACGTTGCTGTTTTGCTGACGACGGCAAAGAAATGGACAAAATTGAAAAAAGCACGTGCAGAGCGAGCAAAGCTATTGTTTTTGCCCACTAAATATGCAAATTTGTGACGTTCTCGGTGCGTCACCGATGTCGTTTAGACACACTTAGCTTGAGACGTTTAATTCGTCAGACGTTTAATGCGTCCACCGTATTTCCTGTGTTTATACTAGTCGACTAAGACGTCTAAGTCTGAGACGTTTTTTTTTTTTTTGTTTTTGTGTTTTTTTAATTTATTTAACATAACAGAAGTTTACATTGCACAAGATACATATATAAAAACAAGAAAAGAAAACGAATACAACTAATGATCTGACATGCACGAGAACTGAGTGATTAATCAAAGAGGGCGAATAAAGTAAATTAAATCATGTAAATTTCTCAACCTTGTATTTAAAATTAATCTTATTAACAAATTCAGATAAAATAATCGAGCTCTCTTTTAGCTTGTTTGAATAAATGTAATACACATCATGTATAAAAAAGTATAGTTAAACTTTCTCACAGCCTCATGCCCAGCAAGGCATTGCTTAAACAAGCCAAACATTATTTCCTTAGGTTCTGGATTGAAACTGGTATTGTTTGTGGCATTAAACCACCCCACCACTTGACGAGTAAAAGCCGAGGTAAATTGGCAGTCAAGGAAAGTGTGGTCTATGGAATCTGATTCACCGCAATACAAGCAGTCACTTTCACGTTTAATTCCAAATCTTTTCAATTCCTTTTTGGTCACTACAATTCGGTGAAGAAGTTTAAATTTAAATTCTCTTAACTTAGTTTCCTTACATGTTTTATATGACATCTTAAAACATTCTCCCCATGAGGCACTGTCAATTGGAAATATTTTACTCCAACGCTGTAAGCCAGCTGGAGTTGAGTTTAAATTTCAAGAGCCGATAAAAATCTCGACATTTTAATTTCTCTAAATTTAACACTATGTTCTCATCTAGCATAAAAGATGGGGCCCCTTGGACAAAACCCTCCACGCTCGTGTTATCCATCTCTCCCACTTTTTATGTTTATGTCTAAGTCTGAGACGTATTAGACGTCCTCTAGGACATTTTTTTGCAGGGTCAAAATTTTCCCGTGTTCACTTGTCGAGCGGTGGCGCGGCCTGCCTATAGACCGAATGCATAAATGGCGGCCAAAAAAATATTCTTTTGTTTATGTGCTAATTAGACTCACTAGACTCTCTCTCAAGCAACATTTCTTTTGTATTTTGTACATGTAAACGAGGCTAGTGAGTCTAATTAGCACATAAACAAAAGAATATTATTTTGGCTGCCATTTATGCATTCGGTCTATTGTACGGAGTTTAAGAGCTACGACGCGACGGTAACGTCATTTAAAATTGCAAGTTCAGGTTTATTAATCCTTTTCGTCATAATGTGTCTTTTTGTCTAACTTCTAAAAACTTGCGCAACTTTCCAGGAACTGAATTTGGAGGTGCAGTGTTGAGGCTACGACAGAAAAATTCAAATTCGCTGCCTTGAGTTCACGCTCTCGGTAAAACTTGAGAATTGGTCAGTTCACATCGCAGATTTGCCGAAACGTGAAAGGAATGTACAAAAATGAAAAATGCACGTGCAGAGCGTGCAAAGCTATCGTTTTTGCTCATTAATATGCAAAATTTGTGACCTTTTCGTTGCCGTCTCGTCGTAGATCTTAAACTCCTATTATTATACATTGGTGTCACCAGCTCGATTTTGATTGGCTTTAAGCACGCAGCTAATTCTTACTTGCTCTGTTTCTCTTACGTCATACCTACAAACAATAGATTTTATATATGTAGAATTGACGTCATACCTACAGACAATAGTTTCATGCATGCAGAAGTGACGTCACCTAACACACCAACCAGCAGTTTGATCAGTTTTGTCATGGCGGAGCTCAGCTCAGGAATATGCATAATAAAACAATTATTGAATTCGGTTTTCGCATGTTAGCGATAATTATCAAGGCCTCAGTTTGTGTTATCCGCCTCAGCCTTCGGCTTCAGCAGATAACACAAACTTTGGCCTTGATAATTATCGCTAACATGCTCAACCTCATCCAATAATTGTTAATTGTTTTGTGGCGTTCCCGTTGGCGTTGACGTCTTCAGTCATGGTTCAAACTCCCCGATGAAACAGGTGACTCAGCGACAACAAGTTGTAATGCTTTTAATTTTTGTTTCAGGACCCAACGGCAAGAATAGGAGAAAATTGTCGAATAGGACCGAATGTTGTTATAGGTGCAAATGCTGTTATTCAAGACGGTAAGTCCGTCAACTGAACCTTTTAACCCTTTGACTCTCAGGAGTGATCGGCATGTAAATTCTCCTCACAATTTCAATGAAATGCACGAGAGGAGAATATTAGCATACAAGAAAAGCAAGCTATGCCTTATTAGTATTCTTTATACAATGAATACTAACCAGATTGTTTTATCAGGATTTCTGTCATAACCAAATCAATGGTCGCGCTCTGATTGGTCAATCAGCTATGGTTTATTGTGCCAGTAAACTCATGGAAAAATCGGGCGTCTTCTAAATTATTATATAAAAGCAATAGACCACAGGTTTCTATGGGTCATAGGCACGATGAACCACTTGGAATGTTGGAAGAACACTCGAAGAATTCGAAATGCGGAGTAAAAACAATTGTTTTGCTTTGGCGCTAATTATTGTTCTCTTAATTTCTTTTCCTTCAGGAGCATGTCTTTCTCGTTGTACAATTCTTCAAGAAGCAATCGTTAGGTCACATTCGTGGATCCACTCTGCAATTATTGGTTGGAAGTCAGTTGTAGGGCAATGGGTAGGTTGAGATTTCATTAACTAATACGGGGCGCTTTCAATTTGAATGGATTTCTTGTTAAGAAGAACAGCCAAGAGGAACAGAACAATTTCCTTCAATCTAAAACTGAACGGAGTTTTTTGCACGGAGAAGCTTTTTTCTTTTTTTTAAGAGACTGGGTACTAGCGACCCTCGGCCAAGAACCGCGCCTTTAATTCGGCAAGGAGCATGGCACTAGTGGGACGCAACCGATGGTACAAGATTTTCCCATCATTTCGGCAGTAACGAGAAAAGAGGAATTTCACTTAAGGTATTCGTTTTTTCCAAAAGCTTTCCAATGGAAAGTCCGTTCCATTTGATTTACCAATGGAACAACAGGGTTTTTCGTACAAGAGGAAAGCGTCCCATAGTAATTGAACAGAATATCTTACACAGTAAGCACTCGCTCGCATTGCTCCAAAGGCCGTGCGGGATTTTCACTCCAATGCTCCACTCAGCATCCAGTTGTTGTGACTAAAATGGATCCACTGCAGTCTAACCTGCGATCAGGCTCATTTTTAGAATCGCTCGTATGTTCTCTTGGGTAAAACTTGGCTCCACAGTATCGAGCGGTTTTCAATCGAGTGTCGAAAGTAATTAGCGAATTGCTTTGGTTTATGATTACTTTACTCAGTGATTGGTTCAAAGTTCTCGCGCCACTTTTTTCATCCAATCAGAAGTGAAACCAAAACCGATCGTGGCTCGCGCGTGCACATTTTCCCGCGCTTTGTGTCGGCTACGTTTAATTACTTCGAGTTTTGATTGGTTTCACCGGGTTGTCTCCGTCCTTTTTGATTGGCCAAAGTAAAACTAAAATAGAGTGTGATCGCAGGTTACCACAGTCTGGTGTGACGAAACAAGGCAATGCAAGGGTCAAACACGACGAAAACCGATCGCTCCCTGCGCTCTAGTATTAATGAACTGTAGGAAGTATAAACATTAACACTTGAGACTGCAATGCCGTGTAACGATCTATGCATTACGTTGGATCAACACAAATAGTGATAAGCATAAACACTCCACTGCTCGGACAGATCAAACAACGTTCTCTTCAAAATGGAACCACGCTCTACCAAGCCTAGCATGATCAGCGCTCAAACTAGAAAGCAGACGCAGACAGCTGTTTCGGGCTCGTCAGTGCGCCGTAGCTAAAACACAATAGGGAACTCGAGGACGTTCGCGCTAATTGTTTGTGCGCAACGTAACTGCGAAGGTAACGCGACTGTAATATGTCACGCATGCATTACTTCGAGCATTAGTGAAACCTTTGCAGAAACCGTGGACGATAAGTCTTGCACAGCGTTCGATAAGAGAAGATCGTGATCAGTCAAAATTGATTAAAAATATTTAGGAAAGTTAAGTAGACTACTGCACGACTGATGTTCGCGTTGTTTTATCAGTCGTGCACTAGTCTACTTGACTTTCATAAATATTTTTCAAGCATTAGTTAAAATAACATGGCGACAAATACGCTGGGGGAAAAAATTCCAGGCCGGCAAAAGAATGGCACATTTATTTCCGAATCATCATGAAACGTTAAAGAGAAGTGAGCGGGAGGATGGGAAAGCTCTCTAAAAGGTAGCTGCTGATCGAGTAGTGGCTGAAAGTTTCGAAAACTCGAGGACGAACCGTTGCGTAAATTTAATGGGGCTGTTTTTTTTTAAATGTTTTTATAACCCTAAGAACTTAAGTTCAAAATGAATGCATGTTTTTGGAGTTCTTTTCTTTTACTTTCGTGAAAATAGAGCAGTATTTTCGTCCTCGTCCGCTTGAATAGTGCGGACCTGCGTGGAAACAACCAGCGATTAAATTTCACAAAAACCACACTCCAGAAGACATGCATGACGGCAATGGAGAAATATTACACAAAACACTAACCAAATGAAGATGACGACTGCTTAAAACTTCGTTGCTGTGCTCGAGAAAGCTTTGTTTTGGGGTAAAAACCTTTCATCCCTTCAACGATCGATCCTCTCTTGGGTTCCAGTCCTTCCCCGACAGGTCACGCAAAACCGTGACAAACGAAGTTTTCCAAGAGCTTCGTAAAATCACATCGATTTTACTCCCTTGGATCATCGGTGACCCCTATTTTTTAAATCATGAATCACGTACTCTACTTACTATCTACAAAATATGATAAAATGAAAAAAATCTCACCGTAAGAAGTTATCTTTTTTTTAAATTTTCTTTCCTCGTGCCATCGAATTCCGGTAGTGGTTGCAACGGATAGAAGTTACGAAAACGCTCGTCCAGGATGAACTCTACTGTTTGCGACATCCCTAGCGGCATGAAATTATCTTAAAATCCCACCCCTAAAAACCTATGCACGGAAACCTTCACTCTAACAGTTTATTTTTAGGATTTTCGATGGATGAGCAGATGAGGCTACCTTTCGTTATTATGACCGATTTATCGAAATTAAGGCATTTTCCACTGCCATTTTCTCCGAAACAAAGTCGGTGACCCCCAATTTTTTTTATATTTTTGGAGTAAGTACTTTATG
>NC_090889.1:21366782-21389282 GCF_036669925.1 Montipora capricornis
CACCTTACGAATTATCGTACTATCCACTCGCCCTTGTCAATGTGCCGTAAAGACAACATAAAGACATTTAGAGGGAGAACAGGGCACGAGGCTAGGATTAGTGATTTTAATTATTGTTTTTCTTTGGAAACGAAGGTTGGTTTCTCTTAACATCTGCAACTACATGACGTCAAATGAACCCATCGAAGTTAGCGTGAAAACTTACCTGGCAGATGCAGCCTCGTGACATTTTCGAACAAGTTTGAACTCGCAGTGACACGATTAAGAACTTGAGTAAGTAACTAAAAAGATTAAAAACAAGATGGAATGCAATCTTAGCATGAAACTGATAAGAACGCTCCGGGGTAATCCCTTAGAAGCAGAAACTGAGGAGCCCGCATGTAAACAGCTAGAAAGTGGGAGGTCTGTCAAGAGGTCCGAGACACCAACTGGGGCATCAGTGATCGTGCAACCCTGAAATTTTACGGCTTTACTTTCTATACTGCTTCAGTAAAGTTCATCACTGTGATGGTCTAAAATCTCAGCATGCACCCACTTGTTGCACGATAGTGTCATTAGTCCTAGCATATGACACGAATGACCAAAACCGTGACATATTCACTTTCTCCCCGCTTAACGTCAACTGGACGTTTAGGGGTGGAGGAGGGGGTATAGTCGTGGACGTTAGTGAGGTGCACTTTTGAAAAGTAGCAACCTGGCGCATTTTTAGAACGCGTGTCACAAAATTGAAGAGAAAGCAGGACAAGTTTAACAAGAAAAGGATCTAAATTGTGACCTTTAAAACTCTGCCCTTAGTCACCATAAATTCTACATTTTACAGTGTTGTCTTTTTTTTATTGTATCCTTAACAACTAATAAATTTTTACAATACCAAACTTAACGCTTCGCTTTCTTATATACATATTGTACATACGTTCGGAAACACAACTGAATCTTTTTCCATACATGTTCAGTTTTTCAACGTCTGACCTAAACGTCTAACTGACGTTAAGCGGGGGCAAATTGGATGTGTCGACGGCCCCTAATTGGAAACATAAACGCAGTCTTTATCTGAGTCGGCTACTACGAGACTGTCATCATTGTTTATAGCAACATAAGAAGGGAAGCCATTTTCGAAATACTGTCCTTCGATTTTACTCAAAAACTTGCCGCCCAGGGTGAAGAGTTGCAGCCTATGGTTAACTGTATCACACACAATCAGTCGATTGTACTTGTCAATAACAAGTCCAAGAGGATTATTAAACTGGTCATCATTGGACCCCTCACAGCCAATGTCATGTAAATAAACTCCTCTTTTGTCAAATACCTTGACACATCCAGCAGAGTAATAAGAAACAAAGAATTTGTCCTGGTGATAAATAGCGCAGGATGGGTATTTATCACAGTCTGGGGCACTGAAGGACTGGAGCAAGTCATTCCCGTCAGGGGAGAGGACCTTGATTCTGTTGTCCCAACGGTCAGTTATGATTACACGACCATCATTCGCAATGGAAAGGTGAAGTGGTCCATAAATATGTATATCACTGATGTGTTTGATCAACTGACCTTCCTCACTGAATAGACGAAGTTTATTGTTGCTTCCCAGAATTAAAGCCAGCAGATCACCAGAGTCTGTAAATACCACGGAATAAGGTTCACAATCAAGTCTTATTTCCCTTTGAAACTTTCCTTCGCCGATAAACAGTTGAATTCTCTTATTCCGCCCATCTGCAACAGCAATCGTTCCAGTTTTATCACTCACATCAATATCGTTAATGTGATCAAATTCGCCTCGTCCCTTCCCTTTTGAACCAAACTGAAAGGAAAATTGATATTGAAACTGATGAGCCTGAACAATCCAAGAACTACCAGTCAACGGCTGTCCATTCACAAGGATCTCTACTCTAAGTTGTCCGGCAAGCTGTGGTGTGTATGTCACTGTGTATTTGCCGTCTTTGGTGTCTTTAATGTCTGTCTTCAGTTGATCACCTTCCGAAGTCAATAGGTCGACTCTGATTTTATCATCTTGTTGATAACATTGCAATCCCTCTGAATCCTTTGTAACAATAACAAAGTACTTATCCTTTCTTTCGTCTACTTCCTTGCTGTCTTGACCTTCAGCTAGGCACTTTGATGGATCAGTCTTGGTGACAACAACTCGATCCATAAGATCCAATTTCTTTTCCACCAAGTAATGTAAATGTGGCGACTTGTAAAGATCGGGTTTTCTTGCTTGAAACAGTTCGTTGCAGCGTCCCAGGATGGCGTGATTTGTTTGTAGAATTTCGACGCTGAAGTTTCTTTCTAAGATACTCTGACAGCGTTCGGCGCAGCTTTTCAGTTGAGTGGCAACCAGCTCGAAGTTTTCAAGTCGCGTTGCGTGATGTTTTTGTTCCGCTTCATAAATTTCGCGAAACTTCTCCTTCATTTTCCTCTCGTGTTCTCGCAAATCATGAATCAATTTTTCCACAGCGTCTATCATTTTCTTTTCTTCGTTCAAAATTTCAATTTTGTTTTTGTTTTTTAGCTCAGTTTGTTTCTTAATTTCACTCTCATACCTGACAATTTCCGCCCTCACTTTAGCCACAGCCTCGGCCATTTGCATCTTTTGTTCTTGTGCAGCTTTCTGAATGTCTGCCATGGTGTGTCGATTATGACTCACTACAGTGCATTTGTGGCAAATCAGAACTTCACAGTCTTCGCAATAAAATTCCAGGGGTTGATCTTCATGATATTGCTTTGAACACATAACGGGTCTGTGGATCAAATCTTGCACATCTTGCGCTTGCAGTTTGTCGATCAAAACATTGCGATGACCCCTTGAAGTCTTCAAGCGTTGGTGAGCTTTAAAACAAGATGCACACAGAAAATTCTGGCACACGAAACAGTAACATGTTGCAGTGTTGTTCTCGTCGCAACTATTGCATCTTTGAGACTGTAGGCTGCCATCTTCTAGAGCGAGAACATCCACCAATCGGTTGAGATGAAACGATGACGGCAAATAGTCGAAGGAGTCTGTTTCGGGAATTTGGAATGAAGTCTGGCAAACCGGGCATTTGATCGTTGCTTTTAGCTGTCTCCTTGCGAAGTTTGCATGTTTGTCGAGACACTCCAGGCAGAATGAGTGAAGACATGGTAATGTCTTGGGATTTTTGACTGTCTCTATGCACAATGGGCATTCTGCTTCCTTTTTAAGATTCCAGAAAAGCTGTTGAACATCCATGATGAAGCCAAACAGGGCCAAATAATAGTGACGTCATTGAAATCACGGGACTGTATCCAGTTGAGTGGAACCTCGTGGTGTCTCAACGCCACTGCACTCATTCTCGCTTAAGTCACATGAAGTCTTTAGAGACATTCTAGTCATTCTAATACACTTTAGCTCTTACTGACCCATTTAAAAATCGCAAAAGTTCTTTTTTTGAACTGAATCAGGCGCAGAACAACACAACCAGGAGGCAGTGTGGCTCAGTGGTTAGGGCCCTTGCCTTGTAATCCGGGGATCCCGGGTTCAAGACCCGCTCTGACCACTCGTTGAATCTGATCCTGGTAGTCCCTGGTTCAACTTTCCAGCTGCACTTGTAAATAGCCAACTGGTTTGCCTCCAGCTAGTTGGGATTCTTAACAGTTGCTGTTGTTGTTGTTGTTGTTGTTCTGTTCCGTCATTTCGCTGTGTTTCATTGGCCCTGAAAAGCCCCTATGGGGAGTGGTCAATGAAGTATGTATTGTATTATGTGGTATAAACAAAGTTAAAGGAGCATTTACATATAAGAATGGCAGCCAAAGGCTGATGAGAACCTGCGGGTATGACTGCTATTGGACAGCTATTGTCGAAATGATGTCTCTCAATTTTACTCAAACACTTTGCCATCCAGGGTGAAGAATTCAGTACAGCCTTTGGTTACCTCCATCACACACAATCAGATGGTTGTGCTTGTCAATAACGAGTCCATAAGGACGATTTAAATGGCCATTATTTCACCCCTCACAGCCAATGTCATGTAAATACACTCCCGTTTTGTTAAATACCTTGACGCAATTAGCAAGGTTATAAGAAACAAAAAAAAATGTCCTGGCGATAAATAGCGCAATTTGGGGATTCAAAGCAGCATGGGACCGTACGGGGCACTGAAGGATTGGAGCAAGTCATTCCCGTCGGGGAGGAGGACCTTGATTTTATAGTCCAAACAGTCAGTTGGAAAAGGCTCCGGGGATCACAAGATGCTTATCACTGATGTATTTGATGAAGTGACTCTTCACTGAACAGACGAAGCTTATTCTCACTTTTCGGAACTAAAGTCAGCAGGTCATCACAGTCTGTAAATGCCACAGAACAAGGTACACGATCAAGTCTAATCTCACTTCGAAATTTTCCTTCGAGCTCAACAGTTGAATTATTTTATTCCGCCCATCTGCAATAGCAATCGTTCCCGTTTTCCCACTCACATCAACATCGGTAACGCGATCAAATCCCCCTCGCCCCTCCCCTCTTGAACCAAACTGAAAGGCAGCGGCTGACCATTCACATGCACCCCTACTCTATGTTGTCTGGCACCAGGAGGCCATGAGTAGGAGCCTCCCAATGCATTATATCCTTGAGTCAACCTTTGCCCGTATCTTTCTATTTTTTAGAACCAACCCTTCAGCAGGAGACCGACATTTACATTAATTAACATCAATTGCGCACGATTTGCGTACATTGTTTTTGCTATTTTTGTCTTCGTTAGACAATGACTTTATTCTGATTGGCCATTTTAAACAGCGCGTGCAGTGCCGAACAACTCGCGGCGTTCTAAAAATAGAAATATACGGGCAAGGGTTGACTCATAGGGCTTGTATGGGGGAGGCAAGCTCCTACTGATGGGCTCCTGCTGGCACTTTGTGGTATGAATGTCACCTTGTATTTGCCGTCTTTGGTGTCTTAAATGACTGTTTTCAGTTGATCACCTTCCGAAGTCAATATGTCGACTTGGATTTTATCATCTCGTTGATAACCTTGCAATCCCTCTGAATCCATTGCAACAATTACAAAATATGTCAACTTTCTATCTTTTATTTCTCTGCTGTCTAGTCTTGACCTTTCGCTAAGTACTTTGAGGGATCATTTTTGGCGACTTGATCCTTAAGATCCAATTTCTTTTCCACCAAGTATTCTAAAATTGGCGCCTTGTTTTCTTGCATTTAACAGCTCTTTCGCGCTACTCTGCTAGTGCTTGGCTCTTTACAAACTTAACACCAGCCTTTATAATTTACCTGGAAAAGACGAGCGATGTGTAATTCGGCAGATTGTCGTTTCCAGTCGGTAAACACTTCAGGAGCAACGGATGCCACCATTTCTAACACCTGTCGAGTAAGGCAAGTTACAAAGTAAATAACAACTGAGAAGTAGATCCCATTCCTGTTCAAAGAAATGACTTCGAAATTTAATGTACAGGTCCACGTTGTTCAAAAGGTGGATAACGCTATCCACCGGATAAATCACTATCCACTGGATAGCGCAATTGGTTTCGCTATGGCTTATTCACTGGATATTTAACAATTAGACCCGTGGACCCTTGAGGGCGAAGGGTCTAATTGTTTTAGTATCACCCAACTAGTCGGACAGAGAAGGCAATAATAAAGTTGGCAAATGCAAGTTGAAGAAATATTTATTTGGGAATAAAACGAAAGAAAGTGTCACGCTTTTCGCTACTCGAGGACTATTAATAATAGTCCTCTACTAGCGTAGCCAATAAGAATGCAGGATTTGCATTAGTCCAGTAGTTGGGTGATACTAAATCACTTTAGTATCACCCAACTAGTGGACTAATGTAAATCCTGCATTTTGATTGGCTACGCTAGTAGAGGACTATTAGCAAGAGAAAATGAGGGGACAGAGAGGGAGGCTCCCGGTCCAGCCCTTGGGATATGTCATGTCCGCAAAAGTTATTTTTAGACGAGCGGAAGTCTTCCGAGACGTCCGCATGCAGGCTTACCTCGGTCCGATGCCTGAAAGAAAATAAATATTTATCAGCCTTCCACGTGCGCCGTCATTTTCTCTTTTCACTAAGAACCTGAGAGCGAGGCAAGACTGCATGCGGACGTCTCGGAAGACAGTCTCCCGCTCCAACAACGACTTCCGCTCGCCTAAAAATACCTTTCGTGGACATAACATATCCCGGCAAACGCCCTGAGCCTCCCTCTCTGTCCCCTAATTTTCTCTTGCTATTAGTAATAGTCCTGGAGTAGCGAAAAGCGTGACGCTTTCTTTCGTTTTTTTCCCAAATGAATATTTCTTCAACTTGCATTTGCTAACTTTATTATTGCCTTCTCTGTCCGACTAGTTGGGTGGTATTAAAACACTTAGACCCTTCGCCCTCAAGGGCCACGGGTCAATCGCCCATTCTGCTTCGCCTATTGACCCGTAGCCCTTGCGGGCTACGGGTCTAATTGTTAATTATCCGGTAGATAGCGCTATCCATCGTTTGAACAACTGGGCACTGATGGTTTGCAATCAACCAGCCGGAGACACGAATAATCCGTACAAAATTTTCGAGAACAAACAAAGAGTATTATGGTATTTTTGAAAGTGGCCTATACAGCTGCGTAATAAAATCATGATATTTTGAATTGACGTCATAATGTGTCACAAGATGTCTTCTTCAGCCTAAGAACTTCATGTATTGCACTTTGGTCAGGGTTCTGGTCAAGGTCATGGTTAGAGAGTCACTTTGTGACGCCTACACCAAGTAACGTGAATCTCACTTATGAAGCGATATAGACCTCTTTCAAAATGGCGGCCAAATAAAATATTCTTTTGTTTTTTAATGCTAATAAGCCTTTCTAGCCTCGCTACAACGTGCAAATTTCAAAAGAATATTTGCTTCAAAATGAGGCCAGTAGGTCTAATTAACATAAATACAAAAGAATGTAAAGGTGGTCGCCATTTACGAAAGTGGTCTATTGGACACGAAAAACATTAAATAACAATGACCACAACCAGGTTTTCTGAGCCCGCGATACTGAGCACCCCAAGCAAACCATTGTTTAACGAAAACCGCTGGTCAGCAACCTGGTTCTGGTCATTGCTGTCTAAGGTCTTCCATTGGACATCCTGGTTCGCTTTGGAGGCTCCGCGAAACGGCTTCGACATTCCCTTCAACATCCGTTCGATTTTCTTGAACGATGTTTTGATCGATGTTGACTGTTGGGTTGTGACAAACCGTTTCTATTTGTTTTATTTTTTTATTTAAAGATTTACCCTAAGAGGGTATTAGGGAGCTTAAGATCTACGACGACGACGTCGACGAAAACGCCACAAAACAATGATATCATTGGTTAAAAGAGCACGGATTTTACCACATATTTTTGCGGTTCTCTGCATGACTACGACGTGAAATCACTAAATTTTAGGTTTTGACGACAACGTGAGCATGCAACAGAGAATCTTTCATTCTCTATTTAAAGTCTGAAACCACTCGTACCAATTTATTTTTAGGAAACTTCGCCCACATTGTACGAAGTGAACGAGGTGGAATAATCGCGAAAGACTTTTACTCGAGCAAAGTTCTATTTTGAGGTGACGTTTTCGTCGACGTCGCCGTCGTAGATCTTAAGGTCCCTATTAAATACAATAGGACGCTAAGTCCCCTTCTAGGTATTTACACCTAAACACATCATCAACATTTGGTTCAACAATGCTTCACGAGAGGCCTGGTATTCAGTTCCAGGTTGCAGCCGCGGTTGTTACTATGGATACAGACATCGATATAACATCGAGAAACCGATTACTGCGCACGTGCATACCAAACAATGTTGGTGCCAAACAGCTTCAACGTAATTCAACATTCGCGTCGTGCATACAGCGAGAGCTAACGAAATTTAAATTGACCAATCAGAATTCAGCGAGCGGAAAACTGTGCTATCCGACGTCACGTCAATAGGTTCGCTGCTTAAGTGCCAGAAAACCATTTAAAACATTTTGTGGCAAGTTTTTGGTGAACAAACTTGACGCCAAAACTCGTTTGCCGGCAAAAGGCGATTCCAACATCAGCTGATGTGCTTTGGCTGTTATTTGTGCTTTTTCTAACTATTTCCAGACGAATTCAGTCTGGTATTTTCGAATCAAGTGTGAGAAGACGTGTATTGATAATGTATTTATTAGTGGTAACTTTTTTTCTAAAACTTTGGTGCGTTCTTTCGACAGTGTATGTAGATCAAAAACAACGTCATTTACGCACTGAAATGCACCGTTTCCAGTGAGAGGGTAAATGATTGACAGAATAGCACAGTTTGACTGCCGCGCGCACTGCGGGCGCGGGTTACGTATGCACGGCGATAACAAAAAAGTAATAATGTTGAATGGTTGTTGAAGCAAAAACTCATTCAACACGGATTAATGTTTCAACACGGTTGAAAGGAAGGAGGGGAGGGGGGGAAGAGAGACGATTTGAACATCGCTGTTCAACAAAATCCAACGGATGTTAAAGCCGTCTGCGCTGGCCTTAACAAAGGGCTCGAAACATCATTCCGTCTTCACGCAGTGGTAATTCGATATTTATCAAATCGTTCAACAAAACCACATTTTGGTGTGCAGTATCCTTTCCCGTTCATTCGTTTCACTTTTGCCTTACCCTCATCAAACCAACTGTCAAGTCAAAACACACTGCGCATGTCCGAAGCTGCCGTGAGTCTAGAATAGTCTCCATTCGATGGGTGGCTTGTTGAATCTACAACAACGAAAATGGTGAAAACGATTGGACAACGATTTTTTCCCAGACAAATGTTAAGACACTAAACTATTAACCCTCTGACCCCGAGAAGTGATCAGCATGTAAATTCTCCTCGCAACTTCAATTAAATGTTATTCAAGCAGTTGCTGAGAATCAAGATAATTGTTAGCTTAACAGGTCTGATCTTGATATAACCCCAAATTCTCATGACTACCCAACAAAGAAATCTACGGTACTAGTTCGGAGAATGAACGTTTAGATCGCAGGGAAGAAAGAACATTTTTTGAGACTGAGCTAGCGATTGAATAAACCCTTGGAATACGTGAAAAAAAGTTTAAATTATCCTGATTGTTATAGCAATAGGCCATATTCGAAATATCAAATATTCAGCTTGATAGTGAGACAGTGAGGACAAAAACAATAGAAACACGTTGGAATGAATGTGAAGATATTTACATATCATCCACTTTCCTTTGTCTTTGTCCTCACTCTCTATCAAGCTGAATTTTAATATATCAAAAAAGGCCTACTCAGAAAGAGCTTTAGTGGACAACTTTACGGATCAACAAAGCCCTTACCCTACCCCACAAAACCTTTTTTTTCCCTTCAAGATGGCTGCCGCTAAATTTCCTTACACATGGCTGGAGATTGAACGTTTACGCAAAAAAACTCCGTAAGACTCGTCGTACCTCCTGAAGCATTCCGATGAACTCCGAGAAAGACCAGTTCAGCTGGTTTAACAAGCCGTTAAGAAACTCATTTGCAAGTTGGTTGTCTTTGACGCAAAGTTGACCGAACAACCGCTGACACTTCGTGGATGGATGAGGGGCTGCAACAAGGAAAAAGTAAATGGTTTAGTGAAGATACTCGCCCATTTTTTTTTTTCTGGGTAGGGTCCCTTCGAATGCTTTTTGGATCTGCCATTTACTTCGTCCACCCTTCCCACCAAATTTATGAATGCCAGTCTCTCGTACTCTCAGGGTCTCACAGTACTCTACGAATCCATGAAAAACATTATCTACAATTTTTGGCCTCCTTGGCAATTTTGGAATGAATCAGCCGCGAGATATTGAAAGTGCACTTCAAATAGTACTCGTTAGCATTACAACAACACGATTTACATAAAAAAACCAATGAAGTTTGTATCAAAGCAAGGTCAACTCAAGCCTCGGTCTGTTTTTTCGTCTCTTTTAAATACGGAATGAAACTCTGTTGTACTCAACTGATTGCGCTCTAAAGTTTTTATTGTATGAGGTTTCTTTTTTGTTAGTTTTAAGTTGTAGTGTTTGTTAGTGTTGCAGATTGTCTTTTGTGAATGTTAACTGCACGTGTGTATGTTCAATAAAGTTGGAATTTAAAAAAAAAAAAAAAAAAACTGAAGCCTCGCTTTTATTCAAAGGCCTGGTCACTGAGCACAGAACTGTAAGATGGTCTATTCTTTGATTGAAGTCACGTGATAAGACGGCCATGTTGGTGCAAAAACAATAGAATAATGTAGCTCAAGTTTTGCATAATAGTAGCGTAAAATTCGCAAAAGATTTCTTCGTTATTTGTCTTTCCACCAAACTGGCTGCACCTGGACGCCGTGACGTCGGATGCTATCAAAGGATAAGGTAAGCGTTAGAGTCAGCGTTGTGTTTAGGTTAAGACAAATGAATCTCTTTATCTTTATTACAGGAGCAGAATTTAGCGGCCACTTAGTGACGTTAATTAGCTGTATTCCTAGATGTGAGTGATGCTGCAACCTCGTTTCCAGGGTCTCTCTTCTCTGCCTTCTTCGTCGTTTCTCCTTTGTCTTTCTCCTCGACGACAAAGGAGGCAAAAAAGAGAGACCCTGGGAACGAGGTTGGTGATGCGGAAGCTGGGGAGAAGAGGAAAGGGAGGCTTCATCACGAAAAACGTTTTCACGAAAAACGAAAAACGTTTTCAAGCACATGAGTTTTACGCTATGTTTCCTCTAGCCCCCCCCCCCCCCCCCCCCCCTCTCCCATGCCCCTTAAGCTTCCAGGTGGTTCACTTACGTTGAAGACTTGCTCGCAGATGTCCTGAAAAAAAAGAAAAAAAAATAGTGAATGAATCAATGAAAGGGAAAATTAAGTGATCCTCGCACTCATCTGCACAATTTAAGGAATTGTCTCTTAAAACAACCTGAAGAATTTTTGGCGGCTTCCGCGGGATTCGAACCCGTGTTTTCTGCGATGCCAGAGCAGTGCTCTACAATGCACCAACTGAGCTGCGAAGTCACTCATTTGAGAGCAGGTCAATTTGTTGGGCTCGTGTGTTCCCGCGAAAGGACTCGATGAATGAATGCATTTATTATTCCACTATTAAGCCATTTTACTATATTTGGTCAAGAGAACGCGCAAAATATGAGACGGTATTACACTGTATGTCCCGGTTTGACCGGTTTAGAATAGAGCAAATACGGACGGAACGGGAGATTTTCAATGAAAGAAATTGTTTTCAATACGATTCAAAGCCCGAGAATTTAGCTTGTCATCGCTTGTCTCTCGTCATTTCGTTTATACAATCAAATAAAGGAGATTTAGCTACAAAAAGTAGCTTTCTGTGCTGTTTACATCGTTCCCAAGCGCCCTGAAGGACAGATGATGCATTTGTTTAGAAACACTCTTACCAAGCAAAATAACACCTTTTTGTATAGTGGAATAATAAATCTCTTATTCGATGGTTTAACATATAATACTCGCGGAAATTTCGCTCATTGCTCGTATTTTTCCTCGCCCCTGCGGGGCTCGGAAAAATACTACGCAACTCGCAAAATATCAGCACGTATTATATGTTAAACCATGGAATAAGATGTATATATTTGAAGGACGGTTTATGGACAAGGGAATTTTATATTTCCAATCCCGTTCAAGCCACCTAAATCTTTCAGCTGTCTACAAGAGACAATTGCTTAAATTGTCTTGATAAGTGCGAGATTCACTTCTCCTTTTCATCCCGTAACCCGCATCCCTTAACCCGCACTTAAAATAAGAGACATTTACTTCACTGTGAAGTCACCAAGCTAAAGTCTTGGCCAAACGAAAGCGAAAGTTGATGAGAGTTGACGAGAGTTGAAGCTCTCGCTCTCGTTTGGCCAGGAACTCTCCTCCACTCTCGGCTATTCTCATCGACTCTCGAGAGCTCTCATCGAATTTGAACCTGCTCAAATTGTTCATGAGAGTTGGTAAGAGTTTTGCCTCGTTTGGCCGCACACGAGAGTTTGAGGGAGAGTTTTGTGGTCACCAGTTACAGTTTTTTGCCTGCAGGCTCAGATAAGAGTAGAAAAAAATAATATGGCATCGGATTCGGGGACCAAGGACAACGCCAAGACTTGAAAAAAAAATGGAGTCACGAGGAAATTTTTGCACTAACTGACTTATACGAGGCAAGACCTTGCCTTTGGGGTGTTTCCTCAAAGACTATCACAATAGTGAAGTAACAGCCAAAAAACATAAGCATTAGCTAAATATACCGGCTGACTAGTCGCCATATTTACGTCAGAAAGTGTTTTCCCAGGGTGGTTCCCAAGCTCTCTCTCTTTCTTTTGCGCGGGAAACTCTCGACAAACTCTCGTCAACGCTCGCTCTCGATTGGCCAGGGTGCTGCACGTGCGGCACGCATTTTAGCACATCTGTTTGCGGTACTCCGCATGACACCAACGTGACATTACCAAATTTGGGGTTTTGACGACAACTTTAGCATTCTGGCACAAACCTTGTTCTGGTAATCCAAGCGTGAGAGCATCTGGCGAACTGGTGTAGCGAAATGCGAAGCCGCAACCCTGGGGCAAGGAGATGAAAAGAAAAAAAGATGAAGGTTACAGAGGCGGAGACACCCAGTCCGTGAATTGTGACCTGCGATTTTCAGTCAACTGTCTTTCTAGTTTTCTCTTGCCTCAGCGCGGATTAACAAGTCTACCAAGAAGTTAAAACGTACCTTCCAAACTCTGACAAGTATCCATGTGGTCTGTACCCAAGACCGCTTATCATAAGCAGCCATTAGAGAACGAACGGTCTTCTCCAACCTACAAAGGCAGTGAATAGAGCGGTTTTCAATTGAGTGTCGAAAGTAATTAGCGAACTGCTTTGGTTTATGATTACTTCACTCAGTGATTGGTTCAAAGTTCTCGCGGGACCTTTTTCAACCAATCAGAAGAGAAACCAAAACCAAAACCAATCGTAGCTCGCGCGTGCACATTTTCCCGCGCTTTGCGTCGGCTACGTGTAATTACTTCGAGTTTTGATTGGTTTACTGGATTGCCTCCGTCCTTTTTGATTAGCCAAAGTAATTACTTTTGGTTTTACGACACTCGATTGAAACTCGCTCTAGGTAATGATGTGTTTTCATTATAGAGCGGTTTTCAATTGGGTGTCGTAAAACAAATACCGAAGTAATTACTTCGACCAATCACAGCAGGTGCAAACAGCACAATGAGCCAATCCAAATTCGTAGCAATTCCGTGTAACTTGCTCAAAGCGCGGGAAAAATCGCGCGTGCAAGTCGCGATTGGTTTTGGTTTTCCTTCGCATTGGTTGATAAATTGGCGCGAGATTTTCAAACCAATCATTAAGCGTAGCAATTGCAATCGCTCTATCTCGGGACCCTCGACGAGCAAGTCAGTGAAACCGCCACCTCGAAATGTAACTTTGCTCTCTAGTAAGTCCTTCGCGATTATTCTATCTCCTTCACGTCGTATATAATGAAATAATAAATAAAACTTATGTAGCGCCGATATCAATATTCGATATTTTCATCGACGAAGTATCCTAATATATAGAATTAGCCAAGCCTAACAGCAGAGCACTCGGCTTATTTATTATTATAAACAAATTAACATGGTTTGAGTCCGCGATCCAATCGAATGCCAGTACCTGGTCAGCGGTCAACTAAAAAAAAACCAGCTGACCTCGATGAGCTCTAAACTTGAGCCCGCGACATGGTAACGTGATACTAGTCACATTAGCATGCATAGAGGGGTGGAGGTGAGTACGGGCGTACGGTGACCGAAATAAAATTTTCTTATATCTTTACCTGGGTTGACTCGTACCAAATCGTTTACGACATCTGTTCGTTGAAGTTAGTTGACAGACGTGCATGTAAAAATACTTACAGTGTCTCCGGCATGTTCTCAACTGCTTCGAGACTGTCGGGATAACAGACAAACGCCGCTAAAGCTTGAATTATGACATCGCGTAAATCTGTTGACAGAAAAGTGTAAAAATCTCGTTCACACTTTGCTTCAGTGTGGGTTCACATTAGATGGCATCCATAAAAAAATTTCTAAGTTAAAAATGAGTATATTTCAGGTAATTTCATGCGAAAGGGAAAGCTGGTTTTGGTGGATGGCATTAATGAGGACCTTTCCTGTCAGTTATAGAGGACAAATCACTTCGCTTTGGTGACTGTAAGATCAGCCGAAAATCTACCGACCAACCGACGAAATCGACCGACCAATAATCGACCGATCCGACAACCAAGTGATCGACCAATCAACGAAGTCAAATCATACACAGTTTTCAAAGGCAAGCTCAAGGATCCAAGGATCGATAGGAGGATAGGAAACGAGTCGGCAAATGGAACTTATCAAAAGGATCCTCCAGATATACACCTCTATAACTAAGACGTAGAGTCAACAGTTTCTGCTAATTTCTTTACAATAATACTTAGCATCTTCTCGAGTAAAAAAGAAAACGAAGAAAGAAAAGCAAAAAATATAAGGTTACCTGGATTTATAATTCTTTGGTCGATAAAATGAGTGCAGAGAAACGCCGCCATTTTGTTCAGAGTACCACAGGCATCTGTCACGAAAAACAAAACAATGAATAATCTTTAAGATTTACGAAGAGTGAAGAGACCTCGCACTTAAACTGGACAATAGAGACCTTCAGATGCACGTTTACGGCTAACCGCAAACTGCGGTTGAGGTTTGCAGTTTGGCGTTAGAAGTTGTGATAGATCGAAGCAAACAAGTACAAAGCTGCGGTGGCCGCCATATTGAATTTCCTCGATGCTCAGGGTTGATGTTTCAGTCAACGAAAAAAACAAAACCACTGCTCTTTTGATTCTTTAGTTCACATGAAATGAAAGATAAGAAGTTGCTTTCTATATCTGCCCCGTTCATACGTGGGATAACGTAACTTCCACGCCATAAAGAGCTGAGGTAAATTACTTACGTGAAAACCTACCTTCCGCCGTTGAAAACGTCAAACGTGACGGCAAGCGTGACGAACGTGAGGGCCAGCGCTAGTCACGTGACTTCCAGCAGTTTGAGGTCAGCCGTGAACGTGGATCTAAAGGTCTGTAATATGAGCAATTTTCTCTTATAGTCATCTGAAAATTTCAGGTGGCTCCAACTGGATTCAAACCCATGATCTCTGCGATACAGGTGCAATGCTCTACAAACTGAGCTATGAAGCCATATGCCTGGTTTTCAAGTTCACTAGCGACGAAAGCACAAAGCACAAGAAGTATACCGACACTCAGTAGTTTGTTGTTCATTAGAGCCTTTTGCTAGAACAGCAGACAATAATTGACAACAAGTGCGTGCGGCTGCGTGTGTTGATTGTGCTTATGCCTGCGTCGCTAGTGAAAACCAGGCTATAGAGCGTTTTCACATGACGTCACGGCGGCCATGTTGGTGTTCCAAAACAAAGGAATGGCGGCCATGATGCTGTATCGAACTAATCCTTCGGGAATTGAACTCTATTTTTATGCAAATACTTTCTTTGCTTCAGTAATCCAAAATGGCTACTGGCCACGTGAGTGAAAACGCTCTATACAGTTGGGAGCAGGTCAATTTGTTGGGCTCATGTGTTCTGTCATTGTGTAATCAGAAGTATTACGTCACCAAAGACGCCACTTCTCCCCATCTGAAGCAAAGGTTAGCGATAATTAAAATTTGCATCGATAATACAAAATGGAAGTTCTTTCAAACTAGGAAAGCCTATCTAAAAAATATTCCAAATTCTTAAGTGAATACCTTGCACGTCTTAAATTCTTCAAGTGAGCTTTATAAGCGAGTGAAGGTTTTACAAATAACTTCTACTTATTTTCGACCAAAAAATCCCCACGCCATACCACTAAAAAAGGCGTGGTGCCTAGGGCACCACAATCGGAAGCTTAAGGGGGGTGGCACTTAACTACAGAAAGACACTGGTTGCTAAGGAAGCTCTTTAGTCAAGAGCCCACCAAAAAGGTTGCATGGATGATTCTTTGAAGTAACTTTTTCAGTGGAAATCTGACATCATTTCAATCAGAAGGCACATATGCAACTAGTCCCAGTCCTCTGCCGCGCGTTTCAGTGAAAAACCTGGCATTTTCTGCTTTGGTCACGTGATTTACCAAATATGGTTGTGAGCCGAACCAGACGAAGAAATGTTAAATAGAACACACTTGGCAAAAATGGTAACTTACGAGTTAAAGGGACTCGAGAAATGATTATTTGAAGGGGTCCATAGCAACAGTTTGGTAGTTAAGCGCCACCCCCCTTAAGCACGCGACGTTTTGGAGCCACAGGCGCCAACCGGAAGTAAGCTGCTTGTCTTGACACGGCCATATTCAAATTGTTAAGAATCTTTTGTCTATTAGAGACGATTATTTAAAATCCAGGAGAGACTACTGTCCTCGCATACGATACGTTCACTTCCGGTTTCCGTCGCATACTGTGATAATTTGGGCTATCAAAAAGGCCCTAATGGCAATCCGTACAAGAGTGAATTAGATTAGAGTGTTGTCATGGTATGGGTGGCCTCGTCAGCACAGTCACAAATGAGTCTATTTTAGAAAACCCGTTCCCGCGAAAATCATTTGCATTGTCCCTGCAAAAACTTGGCAGAAGCAGTCAAACGTGAGATGGCTTCTTCTGATTGGTTAAAATTGGCGGCCCTTTGTTTGTTTCGCACGAAAAGTGTATCTAAAAATAAATCCATTGGCGACTGTGCTGTGGCAAGACCGCAAAGTGATAGCTCAACACTCTTATCTAATTTACTCTTAGTCCGTCATGAGATGTTATCTATCGTTCTATAATGACATCACTACGATATCATCTAGCAATGAAGCAAAAGAAGGGATACCTGGAATATCGCCGAAGTTGCTCGTAGGGTGAAAGTAATGCCTGAGACCGTGGAACGCATTGATAGCGGCATCCATGTAAAACTCAGGCGTGAATTCAAACAGAGATCCTTTCGTGGCCCCACGCTGAGCAGATGATATTATGCACTGAAGCATCCAGTGTACGTCATTCTGTTTTTCCTATAGAGCGTACAAAAATGACATACGCCGACTAAGTTTCTCGTGTCATAGCCACTCTATGCCGTGTAATAAATGAAACGTTTTGCTCAAGGGGTTGAAAAAGTAGAGGGATGCTTTTGCTGCCAGTGTCGCTGTAGGCAAATTAAAAAGTTAAAACAAGCGTTGACAAGTGAAAGTGGAGTGACTGTGATCCAGCTCCCGGCCAGAGCTAAGCGTATTTCCACCGTAAACAAAAACATCAAAATTAAAACGCATTTTAGAAACCCCTGAGGAGATAACTAAGCGAGGTTTCTACGACCACTTGGGGGTTGAAAATAAAGGAAGGTAGTCATATTAAAGAATGAAAACCAATCGCGGCTTTACGCCACTTGAGATATGGTTTTCAATCGAAACAAAAGGGAGCGTTAGAGTAAGAATAAAATTCAATTCCTGGAGAATTCGTTCAGGACACAATCATGGCCTCCACTTCTTTGTTTAGGGGCACAAATATGGCCACCGTGAAGTGATCTGAAAACTTGTTTTCCGTCTGTTGTGAATCGTCTGGCATCGTGAAGTTCGTGAAACTGTACGAAAACCGCTTGAAAAAGCGAGCAAACACACAAACCTCGGTAAAGATAAGTATAGAGACCCAAGCCATGTGTCTGGCACAATTCGTGCTTTCCTGTAAGAACACCCTTTTTGACCTTTCTAGTTCTGTTAGTACGTCCGTTCTCTGAAAGGAATAAAAGACAGGAGAGTAAATATAACTAACACAATGAAATAACCCTAACCCGTTTCTCGAAAGTCCCGAAACTTTACGGGCCATTTTCGGATGTCACGGTTCTCAAGAACGAATAGGATTAAAGTCGTCAAACTTCATAGTCAGTTTGCTTTTTGTTATCTTGAAGACAAGTTAAAAGATGGGCTTTGTTCAACAAGCGGTTGACATGTTCATAAATGGTTTTTCGGGCCCGAAAAGCTTTCGGAACTTTTGAGAAACGGGCCCCTGTTCTCTTATGTCATGTGTTTACATCATTAGCCATAAGCCTGGTTTACACTGCGACATAATAAGCAGTGTAAATCGGGCTTAATGAGGGTCGTAAGTTGGAAAACTGTAATAGGTTATTGTGTTTCCCTCCTTAAGTAAAGTTATTGTATTGTAATGTGTTGAAGTGACATAGCCATAAGCATAAGAAAAGGAATCCTTTCCATTTTCTTATGATTATGCCACGTTAATAAGGGAATAACATGACTTTTTGCGGCCCGAGCGCGAAGCGCGAGGGCCGCAAATGACACGACAAGGGCGCAAATAAACAATATTCATGTCATTATCATTATTCTTAATAAACAAGGCCAAATGATACCAAGAATGCGAGTTTTAATATTACAAGCTAAGTGAATAATGAATTCAAAGTCAATTCAAATCATCACGTAAGTGTTGATTGAACAAGCTATTAAAGAATCAACTCAGTCCAGTGAACTTATTTAAAATTACCGAAAAAATGCGTAAAATCGTCCATAAATAATAGGCATATCACAAAGTTGAAGCAAGAACCAATCAGCTGTAGGGCTGATAATGCCTTAGCAGCCCGCTGTCAGTCTTTTGCGGCCCGCTGAGCGTGTGTTTTGAAGAGGCCGATTTTCTATTTGGCCGCGTATATTGATCACAATAACTGTGTAAACCGGGTGCGATATAAGCATAGGCATAAGAAAATTCAGCGGTTATTCACGTTAATAGTACGTCTCATTGTTTACCCTCGGATTTTTAGAGTAGCTGGTAGCTAATATCTCCGCCTAATAATAAAATGGCGTCAGAAGGAAAGTCGTGTTTTTTTCGAGAAACTTGCTGAGGCGGTTCGCAATTGTCCCTGTCTTTACGACAACTACCGATTACTTGAAATAAAATTCTTGGTCCGCTAGTTGCAGTTCCTGTAACAGATTATGAAAGTCTCCTTGTTCAAACATCCCTTACCCAACAGGAATTCGTTCTGGTTTCTCGTTCTCTCTCTTGTCACCGTCGTCTTCTCCTAAGTGAGGAGTTTACGAAACGAAGAGGACGACGGCTATATATATACGAGGAACTCATTTAAAAATACAAGTTCGCATTATTCATATCACTACGAAGCTCTTTCATGTCGTTTCGCTTTAAAAATGTGTAGTAACTGTCGAGGAATTAAACTGGTATGAGTGGGTTGGAAGCGTAGAGAGAGAACTGAAAATTCATCGTCATGTGCTAACGTCCTCCACAGAACCTTGAATTTGGTCATTTCACGTCGTCATTTAGGAGATGATGGCAAAGAAATGTACCAAAATGTAAAACGCACGTGCAGAGCCATTATTTTTGCTCACTAAACCTATTGTTTTGTAGCGTCGTCGTTGCCGTCGGCGTCGTCGTTTCGTAAGCTCCCTAGCAGCAGCAATAGAAGGAGGACAATTTCTTATTCGTCCCCAATTTTGGAACCTTAGCTCTTCCCATTCTCCAGTATGTTTTTTTCTGGAGCTAACTGCGCTTGCGTATGTCTCTTTTCTTATGCTTACGCTTTCACTGGCGAAAAATGTCTGATTGGTCGAGGCCTTGTCATGTGACTTCAATAGCTCAAATCAAACATGGCTGCCATTCGGTGTTTATTTGATCAATTTTATTAGATCTCTGTCGACAAAACACCCTTTTTCAGGCCAATAAAACGGACGAATGTTGACTGCATAGTGCGTTTCCAGCCTGGTGCGTTTCTATGCCAGCGAGATTCTCTTTTAAGCCATGGCTACGAGGGAAATTTCTTTAAAAATTTCAAGGTCAACGCGAGTCTCAGTTGCTAATGTTCGAGTGGAAATTCGTTTGTGGAGCTTACCAGCTAATGGGTTACCATCTTGATTTCAATTCATGCGTTTATCTTTTTAAAAGTGGACCAAAAAGATACCACTAAATTTTTAAATGGTTTCTCTTCCAACTAAAGAGTTACACACTGTTTCCTCGGGGTCCCGCATCTAACAGAAAATGTTAAGATTTTCGCATTTTTTTTAAAAATCAAGTTGTCCATTCAAGTGATCCATAGAGGAAAATTTATTAAGACCGAGGGGAAAATTAAGAAATGTATTTCAGTCGTTCAAAAATAAATTTTAAAGTGAATTTAGCAGTAATAATAACCAAAATCATACTTAACATGTCATAGCACCTCATATTGGGCACACTAGAAGGAAACCTTTTGTTCCAAGCAAAATGCCAATTGTTTGCTTTCCTCCAAATTATAGCCAAAACAACAATATTTGATTCAGAAGTCCAGCTTTCTAGCAGGGAGAATTTTACTGTAACAAAATTTTACTACAGCTAATAATACGCTTTCACCACATTGTAGTGGGTTAACGTGACAACAGAAATACTTAATCAGGAATTGATTTTATCTTCCAGCAATAAAACAGCAGGACGATATAAAATTAGGTATTTTCAAAGTTTAGAAAACTTGTTGAAGGTTATTCAGTGCCATCCTCCAAAACTTTTCACGAATTTCACACTGGCCTACTAATTACTTCCAGTACAACAAATTATCTAACCTCTCTTTGCGGACTCTGGTTGCAACACAGCTGCTTCAATAATTTTAATCCCCTTGCATTAGATTTAACTTTTAGAAAAACCATAACTTCATATTTCCGTAATAATCATTCAAAGACATTGAGGAAAAGCATACAAAGCTACATTTGAAAGGGACATAATCCCATGTTGCAGTTTTCTGGATAAGACTTCACAGAAATAACTCCTGTTACCTTTCCATATGTAAAGAGGTCCCATGATTTATGAGTCAATTAGTCAATGAGTCATGCGTCAATGAGACTCACAGTCAATATAGCAATAATTTATTGATCAAGCCTAAGCCCTCGTTTCAGTGATTAGGCCTAAGCACTCTCTGAAATTTTAGCTTTCATTTTATGGGTTAGGGTACCTGCACTAACTAATTGACTCATAAATACTTAAAACTCATATGTAAAAAATATTTCAACATTAGACGCAATGAATTTTAGCAATTGCTGTAAATAATAGTAATCATTCCTACCATTTCAAAGGATGAATAAATTAAAGTTGAATGCAGTAAGTGTAAGAAGTAAAAAAGTGGTCCAATTTATTTAAGCTATGATCAATTTCCATCCTTGCTTTAGTCCCTGGATAGGGTTAAACAATGGTGGTGAAGTGAACAAACTACCCCAAGGGGGCACTGTTTATGATACTGAGATCAAACAGCTGGCAGAGTTGCCGCAGTACATTTAAGGCTATCAATCTGAAAAACGAATGGAACTGTAGAAAAATTTGGTAAGCGAGCAAGTAGCTTTTACTTATGAATTATAAAATGCCAGTCATTTGTCAATTTAAAACTGGTTCCCCTAAGGGGTCAGATTTCTTTAGCCTACACCCAGAAAACAAGATTCTGTTACCTTTAAGGGTTGTTTTAAAAAAAAAAAGACCCCTCCTGAGCAAACCGCTTCCTCATGTTTGGATTCTCATTGATTTAATGACTTTAACGATATTATGCAAATTTGTTCTACAAAAATACTCAAATACCATAAAAGTATTTTTAACCTAACTTTTTTGCAAAGTTTACTCCTTGAGCCACCAGCTTCAACTTTGATACTTTGTTCTAAAAGCCAAAGCCATTGAATAGCAATGGTGGAGGTGATGATTAGTCACTTTGTATTGGTTCAATTGAAGAAAGAAAGTCAAAGTAATGATTGCACTTTAACCCTTTCACCCCTAAACTGGCCATACTTGGTATTTTACTCTGTCTAAAGCCAGAGTATTTTGCTCTGTCTAACACCAGACAATTTTACTCGTCAATGGGGAACCCCATAGAGTCAACAGTCTTACAGTACTTCTCAACATAAAGAAAATGAATTCTGTGGACTTGAACATTCCCAAAAAGAAATGCCGTATATTCCAACGATGGTTGCGTAAACTCTTCAAGATTTACCTGCTTCAGGAACATCAAATCAATGAATATTTTGAATATTTTTCCTGAACTCCTGCAAACTTTGTACACCTTTTAATGGTTTGCCCTTTAAAAGTAACATTCAGAAATAATGCAAATACAACTGAGGCTGTTTTGCATTATCTACAAGACAAGACAACAATATCCTTTATTCAAACACAATCAATATTAAAGCAATAACACATGCTTGTGGGGTCATGTGCTAACTATAATAAAGATACACTACAGGAAATAAAAGCTTAAAACTAACTATGTGACAGACATAGGATATCTACACATAAGGGATAAGAAAAATAAATCAATTGCTATCCAAAATATCATATTGCAAATACACCAAAAGGTAACGGTTGATTGACAAGTTCCTTGTGCAAAATGGTAGAGCATGTTTGAAGTCCAGCAGGACCAAGATAAGAAGTTATGATAAAAACTCTAAACATACTTTTTACCAAAATTATTTTAGGGCCATCAACCCCAATGAGACCTTATGCATGGGACACTGTTTCTAGCTGCAGCTCCAAATCACATAATATATTAATAAATTTTGCCATGTAAGAAAAGAACAAACATGTGGGGTGTAAGCAAAAAAAGTCCAAGGCAATAAA
>NC_090889.1:21394282-21399282 GCF_036669925.1 Montipora capricornis
GGTTATGACTATTCCCAGGAGCTAACGCGTTTCAACCGAAAACAGTTGGAAAAGTGTTTTAATTGGGAAACCTTAACCGCTTCAACCTAATCTGGTTGCGGTTAAAACGGTTGATCCCAATAGGACACGATCTTATCCTCTCAATAATATTTTCCTACCTTCGATAACTGTTTGTGAACAGCAATATGATACAACAGGATGACATCATCCAGCATTTCAACCAATGAGGGATCGAGGTTACGATCTTCATTGACCATCGATGGGTCACTCGTTTCCCCAGACTCCTCTCGGTTAGCTGACTCTTCTATGGCTTCTAAGCAGAGAAAAGAACAAGTTTGAGCACCTCAACATATGTTTACATGAACAGTTAATACAACGATCAGTGAGAATGTTCAGTTTTAGCCGTGTGTAGAGTAGAAAAATAATTCCACAATTTCTTTCCTTTTCCTGGTTTCGTCCTTATATGTTAAGACTTCTGAAGTCCTGACATTTGCAGACAAAATCACAAAGGCAGCACTTTCTCACCGTTTTTTAAGACCCCGAGAGTTCATTCGGCCGGGATGCAAACTCGCGACCTCTCAAATAGAAATCTTATGCCCAACCGATTGAGACAACCCGTTAGCTACAAGCAGTTGCAAAAAGAGTTGAGACACTCACTGTTGATAACCGTACAATGCGTGTCATTCAAGTCAGCGCATCTCCAACCCCCCTTCCCCCTAAGCAAAGTTTTTTTCCATTTCTACTTGGCACTCAGACTAAAGGGTATGAACATTGAAAAATGGGAGGGGGGAGGGAGGGGCGTTCAGCCTTTTCTTATGAAGTAGAAGAGGGGTTTTAGGAAAAAGAGGTGGATTTTCCAGTCAGTGTCTCAACCTTTTTGCAATTACTTGTAGCTGAGCTACGAAGCTACTCAGTTGGGAGAAGGTTAATTTGTTGAGTTCATGTGTTCCCGTGAAAGAACTCGATGAAATAAATGTTTCCATTTGAAATACGGGCTATAGACGAAAGAAAGATGTAAACATGTAATGAACAAGACGATCAAAAATTACTTGACCGACTTTGTCAGAAGGAAATAAATTCAACTCACCACTGTAGGCTTTCTTGAGATGCGACAACACGCCACCCAGTCTGAAATGAAGCGTACAACAGCTCCAGCTAAGGCATATTCCCCCAACGAAAAAAATGGTCAAAACCAGGCTTGGTGCATTCGGTTGATGTGTGATGAACTCTGTTTTTATGTAAACATTACCTTGTTTTTATTCTTTTTTAGTCTAATTTCAATTACAGAAATGTAATATTGGTCAGGTATTGGCCGTGTTTATCTCCGTTTCTCGCAGTCTTGAGGTCTGACTCGCAAAGGGCGTAGCAAGAAGAGACCGGGAGCTATCCGACCCGTCTCTGACTTTGACCTTTTAGAAGGTCAGGTTTCCGAGCTGGGGTTGCCTGGGGAGGTGGGAGGGGGGGGGGGGGGGATGTTGAAGTTTCGACTTGATCGGGCGCGGCGCATTATAGAGTGAAACACGGACACCACGATGGAGTAATTTTGTTGAGTATATAACAAATAAAAAGTCGTATGAACTTGGAAAGGAAAAGAACTAGCGCTGGAGCACTAATCGGGACACTGTAAAGGTAAAAGGTAAAGGTAAAGTAACTTTATTTAACGTCGGAAGTTCCTTCAGCTACGAGGCTGGTATCAATGGAAGCCGACGGTGCGCCCTTTACTCCCCTCCCTCTGTCAGTGCTCCGTTTACGGAAATTTAAAGCCTTAGCTACACGGATCGGAGGAAAGTCGAAACAGACGTTTACGTCACCGAGGATCGAACCAGGGACCTCTCGCTCCGAAACCCGCGCACTAGCCACCTCAGCCACGACTGCTCAGTTGGCTACAATTAACGCAAATTAAGTTAAATTTTGGTTTTTGAGGACCGGAGTACCCGTTGCAGAGTAGAGAACAACCAAACTCAACCCACATATGACGCCGAGCCTGGGAATCGAACCCGGGCCACATTGGTGGGAGGCGAGTTTTCTCACCACTGCCCCATCCCTGCATTTCATGATTTCATTTCGTGATTTATGGCCACTGGTGATGTTTTGAAAGTTCTCAAATTGCACTCGCCGTATAACTTTTGAGAACTTCCATACGATTTCCGAAACAAATATCCTTCTTTTAGAACGAGTTTCAATCGAGTGTCGTAAAACCAAAACCAAAGTGATTACTTTGGCCAATAAAAAAGGATGGAGACAATCCAGTAAACCAATCAAAACTCGAAGTAATTAAACGTAGCCGACACAAAGCGCGGGAAAATGTGCACGCGCGAGCCACGATTGGTTTTGGTTTCACTTCTGACTGGTTGAAATAAAGGCGAGAGAACTTTGAACCAATCACTGAGTGAAGTAATACAAAACCAAAGCAATTCGCTAATTACTTTCAACACTCAATTGAAAACTGCCCTATCGTTCTTTTAATTTCCTTACCTGGAAAGGTCCCAGTAGTGAATACTATCATCAAAGAAGACGTGACTGGGAATATAAGCATCTGAGAGTCAAACACAGAGAAGGCAATCATTAGTACGCATTTCTACGATTGAATCATGACAATGGAGGCGCATAGTATCATCCGCAATTGTAGGATGTTTCATGGAGATTGCATGAGCATGCGGTGCGTCGACTTTGAGAAGTCTTTCATGACTAGGATAGTGTGGAACGGAGAGCGTGACAGCGATGTCGAACATTAGGGAAGCCGTTGTGTTTCACTCGGGCTGATCTATAGTTGAAGCTGGTACTCAAATTCTCCAAGATATCCCGGTACGGAGACAAGTGAAAGCTTAATCTCATCGTAAGTAACCCTTTCGGGAAAAATTATTATCTTCCGAAGTAAGCTATTTTCTCAGTTTCGACGAAACTACCGAAAATTTCTTTCATCATTTGTTCGTATTACTTAAATGGAGTTCCATCGAAAGAATCACAAGAACCGTTCCCATTTGTTTTCCCGCAAGGAAAAAAGACAAATGGCACAGCTCAGTCATTCCTCTATGGTTTACTTCAAAGCGAAACGTTCAGTACAATTTGTCGAAACCAAACTTCACCGGAAAATTGCACTAAAATAGTAAGCGCTGTTGAAAGAAAAAGTCCTTTACTTTGCTCTGTATTTTCGTATGATTTTACAATCGAAGCGCACCGCAAAAATGGATTGAAATTTATCTTCGAAAATAAAACATTGCACCGCAAAGCGAGTCGTTCGCGAGAAATTTTCAAAAAGGGAAAATCTATAATCTAGAGAGAGTCTTTTGGGCTATTGAAGTCATATCCTGTTTTTTCACGAGCGCTCTTAGAAACTGAAAACTCGAGGGGACTAAAGGAGTCAACTTTTATAGCCACAGTGCACTCTGCTATAACTTGTCTGTTCGTCTACACACCATCAACGGAGAGTCGAGTCTCTTATCATAGCAAAAGGCGCTACGCATACCTTTGCTTTTGATTGGTGAATCTTTTTCATGAGCCCACTGTTCCCAATGCCAGCGGAGGGCCTGGACCAATCTGTGATAGAAACACGTGATCACTGGCCCTGCGCATGCGCTTGATGGCTGCAACTGTATCGAATAAGAACATTAGTTCAACACACATTAGAACAAAATTACGGGATTCTTCGTTATGCAATATAGTTTATTGGTTAGATTAAGTTACTGACGCTAAATAACAATTATTCACCGATAATCACTGAGCTTGAGGCGAATTTAGTATAAATACATAGGTGATTATTTCAAAAAAGAAAAAAAACATTTCAACGCCAAATCATCTTCACTTACAGTGGCAAAACGACTACTGGCAGCCATTTTGTCCGTCGAGGTGATTATCGGCTGATAATCCGAGATAGCGAGCCAATGAGAGCGCGCGATTTTGTATAATCACCTGGGTATTTATACTAACAGTTTTTAAGCTATTACACTTGGACACAAGCTTGAACAAGAAACTTCACTATAAAGGAAATGAGTAGGACGATAGTAATTGCTTTCACCGAAATGTCAACATCAGCAAGTCCATGATTGTGCGATTCTGATCAAAAATTCAATTTGTTTAAATCGATAAACAAAATTATCTGTTACTCTTTATTTTCTACGTTCAGCTGCCAAAATATCCAAGTTAAAGTCCAAATTAACTAAAACAAGGGTTTGAAGTTGAGGAGAAGATCAATGGGACATGTCGTGACGCTTATTGAAATCAACATGCGTCAAGTCCAAAACATCAGCCATATTAGAGGAGCCTGGGAAGCAGCTTTCTGAATTCTTGTCGAACAAACACCCTGGCGCTAAATGAAGTAAATATGGCGTGCTTGAGCTCCTATTACATACCGTTATGGTCATCATATTTTCCTGGAGAAATTTTCGAAACTTTTCAAGAAACAAGACTCTGGTTGGCTTGGAATTCTGTGAAGAAAAACAAATTTAATGTTAATAAGAAATAACAAATTACTAAATTAAGTCCATCCCCGTCAACGGGCAGTTCTCGAGTTCGCGGGATAAATGTGCGCATGGGATCCCCGCAAGCGATAATACTCGTCCCCATTCTTCTCGTGAGTCCACCGCCAAAAATACAGCTTTCGCGGAAACTGCCGCGCGTGTTTCATTGCTACCAGCCACAATCTTGGACATTTCAAATAAAAAATGAAGACCACCCCTCCATCCAATTTCAATGATGAAAAAGTGGCGGGTTTCAACTTGCACACGGATTCATCATTGATTTGGGGCGAGGGGGTTACTAATTTTTCATTTTATTTGGTCCAAGATTGTAGGTTGGCTGGACCAAACAAAGCCACGTGCAGCCAGCGAACGGTCATTTTCGGGTGTCGTTCGTCTCCGATTAAAGTTCAATTGTCGTTTTTACTTCATCGAAAAGTAACCCTTCGACTGAGAGAAACGACATCCGGAAAAACTTCTACGTCTTCTAGTATTTGCACGGGAAAGAAGTATTCAATTTCCGACGGGGCGTCACACACATACGCG
>NC_090889.1:21406782-21426782 GCF_036669925.1 Montipora capricornis
AGACCAGGACCAAACTGGACATTGTCAAACGCTATACCCAAGAAATGGCCGTTTCTGTGAAAACAATGATAAATGTTAGAGACAGCGCTTTGAAGATCGCGTGGCCCGGGTTCGATTCCCAGACATGACGTCACATGTGGGTTGAACTCGTTAGTTTTCTCCCCAGGGGCCCGTTTCTTGAAAGTCCCGAAACTTTACGGGCCATTTTCGGGCGCCACAATTCCCTCTATATTTCAAGAACGGAGAGGATTTAAGTCGTCAAACTTAACAGTCATTTTTCGTTTTGTTACCTTGAAAACATGTTAAAAGATCGGCTTTCAAAAACGAGAAACGGGCAACTGCTACAAGAGGATTTTCTCCGAATGCTCTGGTTTTCCCCTCCCCTCAAAAATCAGCTGAGATTTAATTTAATTTGATTTTATTTCTGTACAGCACACACACTTTTTGCCCCAGACCTAAATATTAGAGAACGTTTGCATCGGCAACGAGTGCGAATAAGAGAGAAAGCACAGCTTGTACTCCTTCTCGAAGTCGTGCTGTACGTATTTTGGTACGCGTATAATACTTGCTCCATTCTACAGAAAATACTATTATGGGATGAAGTTCAGATTTCGGCCCTAGCTTTGAATGAGTTGCTGGCGTTTCACCTTTTTCTAGTTGAAGTCATACTGCTAACTTCTAAATTGTCGAAATGGAGCATGTTCGCGAATGTGCTGGAATTGATGTTACATGTTTACCCCGGAGAGTGAAATGAAGAGATTTATTTTTCGGTGTTGACTCGGGGATACTCGGGAAAAAAACCCGAGTGCTCCCGAACACAAGTCGAACCTACGACCTTCCAATTCTTGGTTTCACATGACGTCACGACCGCCATGTTGGTGCCCAAAACAAAGAAAAGGCGGCCATGTTGGTGCCCCGACCAAATCCTCCGGGAATTTAACTCTATTATTATGCAAACGCTTCCTTTTGTTTTCGTTGAAAAACATGGCTGTTGATCACGTGAGTGAAAACCAGCAATTACTAATTCGGATGCTCTACCACTGAGCCATAATAAAATAATAATAAATATAACTTATAAAGCACCGATATACACCTTATTCCAAAATGGCCGCTGATTTATGCGGATGCAAATTGGCCCTTGTTGCCTGGTTCAAGATAAAATATTCTTTTGAATTTTAAGCTTAAGAACGAGGCATCCAGGGCTAATTTGAATAAAAACAAAAGAATATTTAAATGGCGGCCATTTTGGAATAAGGTGTATCAATATTGCTATTTTCGACAGCCATACGAGACTGGAGCTACCGAACGATTACGAACATAATGATCTGACGTGTAGTCCTCAATAGGGAGTTTAAGAAACGACAACGGCTACGGCAACGACAACGTCAAAAAGCAGTAATATTATTCGTTGAAAGAACGAAAATGATCGTGCTGCACGTGCGGCACGCATTTTTGAACATTTCTCTCCCGTACTCGTCAAAAGTACTACGTGAAACTACCAAATTTGATGTTTTGACGACAACGTGGACAAACTACAGTGAATCTTTCAGTCTCGCTCTTTACTCCAAATCCGTCCGTTCCAGTCCAGTTATAGGAAACTTCTCACATATTGTATAATATAAAAATATAAACAAGATTGAATAATCCCGAAATACTTAGATTAGCTCAATCCTATATTTTGAAATAACGTTTTCGTCCCCGTAGCCGTCGTGGTTTCTTAAACTCCCTCAATGTATGGAGGGAGCGAAACTGGTTTGGTATAGGGGTCGAACTCGAAATGTTTGGGGCGAAACGTTCTGCTACCAAGCTACCGATAGGCTGCTCCAACTGAAATGTAGAATTCGCATTTTTTCTTAGTAAGCCCGAATCATAACTGTTTTTTCAGTTCTGTTTTATTTTTTTTGTACGAAACTTAATTGATGACTCGGTAAAACATTTGAATGGCACTCAGACCTGCTGTAGGAAATTGTGCCTTCATTCAAGTCGATACAACATCCTATAACATCACCTGCCATCCATTCCTGAAAATACAAATAAAGTCATCATTATTTTTCTTACCTCACAGAGAACACTAGGGAGCTTAAGCACGCGCGTTTTTGAGACGCGGACGGCAACCGGAAGTGAGCTGTTTTCCCTTTTAACTTGTCTTTACACAACTACATTTACATGTACATTGCTAAGTATCTTTTCTCCATTAGAAATGATTGGTGTAAAAATCTGGGAGACACCACTGCCCTTACACGCAAAAATGTTCTCTTCCGGTTGCCGTCCGCCTCTCAAAAACGCTTGTGCTTAAGCTCCCTCCTGACTCTATATCACAACTGGCAACCAGGTTTTAAAGTTACTTAATAACCAGCAGCCCAGTAATAAATTTTTCAAATGGAAAAACAACAGCTGTTTGCCGTTTCACGCCTAGAAGTACATTCTCTTGTGTCGCAGGAACCCCAATTACCACTTAACTAATGAAGACTGATATTGTTGGCAAGGCGTTCCTTTGGGCGAGCTCTGTTTGCTGGGACACAAATATAGAAGGCAAAGGTGAGGGCACACCCGCCATCCCCAAGAAACTAAGAATAGGGAGGGACGGGAGGGGAAAATGATCTTGAATTCCTTGAATTAGTCAGTAGGGAGTAAGAAACGACGACGGCTACGGCTATGGCAACGACAACGCCAAAAAGCAGTAATATTATTGGTTAAAAGAACCAAAATGATCGTGCTGCACGTGCGGCACGCTTTTTTGAATCTTCTCTCCCGTACTCGTCAAAACTACTACGTGAAATGACCAAATTTAAGGTTTTGACGACAACGTGGACAAACTACAGTGAGTCTTTCAGTCTCGCTCTTTACTTTAAATTCGTCCGTACCAATCCAGTTACAGGCTACTTCGCCCATATTGTATAATATAAACAAGATTGAATAATAATGAGATACTTAAAATATCTCAAAGTTATATTTTGAAGTGACGTTTTCGTCGCCGTAGCCGTCGTGGTTTCTTAAACTCCATAGTGAAAGAGGCCCTACGCCTAGCTTCTGCACTGGATAAGAACAAGAGAAATTCCCGGATGACAGGAATGCCACAACTGCATCGTGGGAAATAACTAACTAAGCACGTCACACTCCGCATAAATCCATGTTTTTCCTCTCGGCAGTAAATTCCCTTTAAAATGCACTTAAACGTTTTCGGGAAGATCGGATATTGTGACTCCAATATCACTATGGAGGCGGTGCTTGTCTTGAGATCCTGACATCCCGGGTTCAAGACACGTCCTGACCATTGGTTGAATTTTTGATCCTATTAGTCCCTGGTTCAACTCCTCAGGCTGCACTTGTAAGGGTATCTGGTCACTTCGTTCCATGGTCAGTTCGTTCCAAGTTACGGTCAGATCGTTCAACAAAATACTTAGATAGTTTGACCCCTAAACCCAAACTAGCAATGTTCTATTTGCTAGATGGTTGTTCTGTACCACCCTTTCACTGATCACTGAAGTTTCACTGATCCTGAAAAGCCTGTATTGGGAGTGGTCAACTAATTATAAGCATGAAATAATAACCGGTATCACAAAATCCACCAAGGCATACCTCTCCATACTTGCCAGTGACTACATTCCATTTTCTTACACGATGACCGTCGTAAGCAAAGGAGTCTGGAGTATCGCCGACCCCTTCCTGTAGCGAACCAATAACACAGAAAAAGTATGTGTTTTACCCCGGGAAGGGGGGGAGGGAGGGAGGGGGGGCTAAATTTGCATATGAAAGGGGCGAGAATGCTTGTCGTCTCGCTTAATGGTAATGAATTTATATAGCGCATTTTCTATTAACATATTCAAATGCGCTTTACAAGCAAGGGATCTATGGGTGAGATCGGACATTAGTATATATAGGCGCCGCTGGCAGCCGCTATCAGTCCATTAGCGATCTCACCCAGCACATGAATGAAAAAAATGAGCCCTGGCCACAACTTAGGGATGTAAATTTTGGATTTTGGTCTCGCGTAGGGTGTTCTGGGCAAAACACGAGCATTATATTGATGTCCTTTAGGGGTTTAGCTCAAAATTTCCAACAAGCATCCCCTCCCCTTCATATGCAAAGTCTGCACCCCCCCCCCCCCCCTTCCCCCGGGGTGTCTTATGTGTCTATACATCAAGAACATTAGATGCACCTAAAAAAACACCTGGTTTATGGTTTACAACTTTTGACACTTTTGGCTGAGAAGACGACAGAACGTTCATTCTAGTTGAAGCTAATATCTTTCCAATCAAGGCCTGTCGTCATCTAAACACAGGATTGTCATAGGGGCTGTTGACATGGAGGGACGAAAATTCTTACACTTAAGTTTGATCTTAGCAGACATGCCATCACAACCTTTTTCCTTTTAAAAAGACATTGGTCAGTGGTTTACTATATAACATCATCTGCAAGTTTTAACCAAAAAAAAATATATATATATATGGCAAACCTCATTTGTAAACTTGCACTGCAAAGTTGCCCAGCCTAATTGCATAATTCCTTTGGAGCCCAGCAAAATCTCATATATCCATTTTCCTTAAGAGAAAAAAAAACACAAATTCCATTTATTGGCCGTTTTTATACCAGAGGCATAATTATAATACATCTGGGCGACTTTGGGCAATTTAATACAATGTGTCTTTTAGTTCATCATTTAATTCATCCCATATAATGACAGGCGAGAGACGCATTATACCTCTGGACGAACTAAATCGTTTAGTGCATCTGTGAAGACAAAGATTTGAACATTGTCTGGAACGAATGGAATCTTCTCTGCCTTGGACTTCAGAACACTATCAAAGTTCATATTGCTATTAAACCCTTCAATACCTGAGAGTCAGACTTACAGATTTTAGTCTGTCTAACACCTGACGATTTTACTTGTCAATCAGGGAGACACTTTACGAATGAATCGGTTAACAACATTATACGTGTAGGTCCGCTCAAAGACTACATCCCCTTCAACCCGTTCAGTTCTGAGAGTGATACTTTTTTTATTTTACTGTCTAACACCCAAAAATTTTACTCGTCAATGGTGGTAGCTTCAGGGATGAATGGGTTAACAACATTTATGTCCAGCCAAAAACTAACATCCAACAATTAATTTTACTCGTCAACTAAAGTAGCTTCAGGGATGAATGGGTTATTAAAGTGAAAAGCAAAATGACTTGTATTCACCAAAAAAAATCATGGCCTCACCTTTACAAACACAAATGTTTGCACGAACGCTGCTGAAATTGCTTTTACTTTCGATCTGTACAAAAGCGATCAGGATACGTTAATAGGCAAACAACACAAAAAAAAATTAAGAAATAACATAAATAAACCTAGTACTAAAATTAATTTTTTGGAATTAGCCTTTGCAAATGGTTTACTAATTACTACTAAGAAGGGTAAGATGATCACCTCGTGAATCAACTGAAAACAACTTTTGGGGGCAATGTTTTAGGTGATGTTTAGATGACACTTGAAAAGTTCACTGGACATAAATAATTTTGTACCATTTCACACAAAGAATCTACAACTCATAATGGCACGACCCTGGAAAACTAGAAATCATCATCATCTCCATTATTACATTATCTATCATAGGTTTGCATAACCTTACTCCAAAAAGATTCAAGGTGATTTCATTCTATCAACGAGTTAATTTTAAATAATGCAGTGTCACTTCATAAATGTTAGTTCAGTTGAATAGCAAAAAAAACAGTACTTACTGCTTTTCCCAACAGGAAATCATTACTTATCATACCTCAATTCCCTCTTTGATTGTCATTGAGCCGCAAAGACTACTTCTATCAATCCCCACATTATCAGGACCAATCCGACCATCTGTTAAGGCCCTTTCTTCTTCATCGAGTTCTATGAAAAGAAGCAAGAAGAGTAGGACTTACTGCGACAGCATCTACTTTAAACCTTTTCACTCCTGTGGGGTTCCCCATTGACGAGTAAAATCGTCTGGTGTTAGACAGAGTAAAATCTATAAGTCTCATTGGCCCTTACAGGAGTGAAAGGGTTAAATTAAATGGGGACATAGTTTTTGAGTAAACCTAGCTGTTGTTAACCCTTTCACTCCTGTGGGGTTCCCCATTGACGAGTAAAATCGTCTGGCGTTAGACAGAGTAAAATCTACAAGTCTCATTGGCCCTTACAGGAGTGAAAGGGTTAAAAATACTATTATGCAATTCTCACCTATAAACTAAGGTAATGATGTGCAAGACTACAGCTACTGTAAGTACGTACTGACAGATGTGTATGACGACAATGAGAATGGCAAATGGCAATCGCCATAGCCTTGACAATGATGAAAGATGATGATGAAGAGGAAGAATTACGCAGAGAAGAAGAAAATGAGGACGACCAACACCACAACTGCGACCACAAAGATGATGATGATGACAACAACAAAGAAGATGAACAAGACACATGTAGTGAAAAAATTAGTAGAAGCAGCAAATATTATTACTTCTTAGTGTACTCTCACATTTGGCCTTACAAGTGAAATCAGCTACATAATGATTTTTGGTGAGAAAAATTAGTGAAAACTCTCTCATATAGGTCAAAAATTAGCACAAACTCAGGCGCTGTCCCCTTACGGGAAAAATAAGGAGATGAATCCAATTCAACTTAGTGAAAGGCAAGTGTTCTTACAACTAAACAGTAACAAGGAAAGAGTGTTTACAGCACTAGGTACGTGTATTACTAATAATTATTGGTCATCCATTCACACATTAACCCCATCCAAATGAACTTCACATCAGTTAAACAGTCTATGGGAACCAGTGTGTTTTCCGTTGGTCATGTCTTGTCCATGAAGAAGTTGTTGTTGTTGACATTGACAATGATGGTGATGATAATGGGGAGGAGAATAAACAAGTTCAGCAATTAAGAACTATAATAAGCATCATCACAATAATGCTCAGGATGATGATGATGACGAAGATGACGAATCATTGCCTTCATGCATCATCTGATCCCTTTGGTTGATGTAAAGTGAGATCTCATGTAATCTCTGTTGTTCATTGTATTCTTTATCATAGATGATTATTACTCAGATCATTCATTAGCAGTAGCTTTAATGCAAATGTTTGGCTGTCCCACCCATCATTTTGTCACTATCTGGGGACAAGCAACTTCAATATTTAACATTAAAGACCTATCGGAGCAACCTCAGAATACCCTGCCACTATTGTTTTTTTTTAGCACAATCGCCTGAAGAACGAGGCAGATCTATTCATATGTAAATTAGTAGCGGGGTATTCTAGAGTTTAGCCAACTTATCATATACTTACCTGGCTTTGGGCCATCATTATACTGCGAGAGGATTTCATCAATATGGTACTGCAAGGTCCCATATTCAAGCAAACGCCTGCAAGATTCAAAAAATTAAATGGTTGCCCTTGGTTTGCATAGGACAAAACACAGAAGCAATGTTGGTGTTTTAATAATTCCTCCTGGAAATTAAATTCTATCATTATGTGAAGGCTTCTTTTGTAATGAATGCAAGTATATGCGAGAAAACCAATAATTAATACAGTTAGAAGTAAAAACCTTCAGCATTAAACATGATTAAAACTGAATCTACGGATTAAATTTGCTTGTCCTTAATTTAGCAACAATTCCACGACAAAAGCCAGTAAGTCTTAATTATAATTGAGTTCTTGATCCTAAACATTTTACCTTACTGGCTTTGCCACGCGACAGCCACTTTAAATCAAGGTTTTGTAGAACCCAATTAACAGTTCAGTAACGCCATTGTTAAAATACGATTATACAAGAAGTTTGAATCGTTCATACAAACCTGGGTGTAGCGATATTTTCGTCGCTTTTGGATGGAAACACGGTCGATAAAAATTGATTCACGTCCATTCAGTTAAAAATCCTCAGAACCGACAAGACTTTTTTAACCAGTTATGGATAAATTTTTCTCGGTTATGACTTCGAGGAAAAGCTTAAGATTATTGTCATACATCTATTATTGAATTCACTGAGTAATCGTGAGAAGCCATTTTGTTTTCTGGAACAAATGGACTGGGTACTAGTTAGTACCCAGTCCATTTGTTCCAGAAAATTAAAATGGCGCTGCACGTAATAAGGAAGTATTACACAACTCTATGTTTTAAAAGGATCTTACTTTCATCTGTTTCAGTGCTTCGGTGCTTTGAATCCAAATATTTGCCACGGAAGGCATTCGCAACCTCGATTTACAAAGAAAAGGACGTTACAAACGCTGAAACCGATGAAAAGATTCGAAGAATTTACGTCGGGAATCTCCTGAAAGGCCAAGACTGTACTACAGAGGATAAGGTCTTTGAATATTTTTCGCAGTTTGGCAAGATAGACTCATTGGAATTTTTCCGTGACCAGTTTACTAAGTTACCGCGAGGTTTCGCGTTTGTGACATTTAGCGATGCCGAAAGTGCCGAGGAAGTTCTTACTTTAGCACGAACCAACTATCATTCGATCGATGGACACAAAGTTAGTGTACAAATACCGTTGAGATCAACGGCGCAGCGTGTTTTAGACAAACGAGGAAAGACTGTGTTGGTAGATAGCATTTCAAAGGAGACTAGTAAGGAGGAAATCGCAAAGCATTTTTCTCAGTTTGGGAAAGTGGAACGAGTGATTTTGGCCAAGGAAGATGTCGCAGACAAGAATAAAAACAGCTATTACGTAATGTTTGCATCAGTGTCTGGAGCAAAGCAGGCTCAAGAACAATCGATCCAGAAAGTTGCTAATCAGGATATCGACTCTTGTGTAACAGATCTTCCAAAAGGAGATGGTCTTCAATCAAGGAAGCACACCAAACGAATCAATAATTGTATTTCAGTAACATCTGTTCCCAGCCGACTTACAATTGAAGACTTGCAGAATTACTTCCAAAAATATGGAGACGTGCAAACTGTTGATTTCATTGTCAATGGGGGCTTTGTATCTTGTAGCCTGAAGGAAGATTCGAATGTTGCCTTTGTTCGGTTTTCAGATTTTGCTCAAGTGAATGAAATTTTACAAAACGAAAATCATGTCATTGCTGGGTCGGTAGTCAAAGTATTGCCATACAAGGGTAGAAGTAATTTTATGCCAGAAGAGCATCGTAAGCTAAAACTCTCAGTAGAAGGGTTGCCGCTGTCAGCAAATCCAAAAGCCATACAGGAATACGTTGAAAGAACTTTTAGTATTGTTCCGAACGGAGTATTTTTGAATAAACACCAGGCATTGATTCAAAAGAAGGTAGTTTGCATTCTCAGGCTTTCAAACATAAAAGAGGTTGAACACATTCTGCAGCAACAAAATGGAACATTCAATGGGCACCCTGTGTATTTCCGTAGACTTTTTTGGAAGAAGGCTGAAAAAGAATAAAATAGCATGTTTGGTATTTAGATGAATGCTGTTATTGTGTTCCCTGGCCGTTGTTCGGCACAAACCAGGTCTTGTTAAATTTCCTGCTACTTTCCTAAAAGAAAACGGAGAAAAACACCTTAAGTGGCCCAACCCAAATCCTATCAAGAATGTTTCCAGCCCTTGTTGCAAATGCCAGGGTTCCAAAATTACTTGTCTTATACTAGTATTGGTAGTATAGTTAAAGGATATGAAATTGCAGAGGATATTGTTTTTCATTTGAGCGTCATCGAATGAAGAGTCGGCCAAAGATTGCAAGGTAACAATGAGGCAATTTGAGGGAAAGGATAATTTCATTGCATAACTTTCAAATATCTTCTATTTGCAGATGGTTAAAAGTTTTTGGACAGATGATGTTACTTCGATACTCATTAGCCATTTGTCTCAAATCTAATTAGTTTACAAATAACACCACTTGATTATTCGGTCAATAAAGCAAGGCCTTAATTTTCTATTTTCCTGTAAGACTTAGGATCAAAGAGTTAATTAAACTGGAATTAAGTGAAACGTTGTTCTTGTTTTTTTTTTTTTTTTGTTTTTGAATACCGGCCAAAAGAGGTCGACAGTTGTTCCACACAGCATTCTGTGAGTCCTACTTAAAGCGAGGATCCTCTATAGAGCAATGCATTGCGGTCGCTGCATAGTGCATTCTGGTCGAAAACGCGAGGCATTATGGTGATGATTGATTCCTCAAGTTTCACGTCTCCATATCTCTATATATGAGTATCGCGTCTTCGGCAAACGGCAAATGTCAGGCCTTGCCAATTTAGCCTGAGACCACACTCCACAGTTGGGGTTATGGAGCTAAACGGAACGTGGCGAAAAAAAAATTGGCGAGTGAAGCGAGCCAAGCTAGGGACCATAACCCCAACAGCGGTGCCAGGTCTCAAGCTATGCCTATTGTCTTCGAATATCGAGCGATTTCTGACATTCAAGATGGAGTGAGACAGGTTAAAATATTTCATGCTTTCAGGGTAACAACCAAGAGCCTCCCATTTGTCGTTTCACATATTGTTTTCCTTCGTTCACTTTAATGTGGGAAGAAAATTATACCTTTTTTTTAAAAAAGAGACAAAAAGCAATTTCGAGTGAAAAGTCCCAAGTGATGTAAATAGTGATACTGAGACTAAAATCAGTAACATAACACCGGCCCTGAAATCTTTGGACGTCTTCGAACATCTTCGGATACCTTCGTGTCGTCTTCGAACATCGGATAAAGATCTGTCTTTGACTCGAGACAAGGTGCACATCTAGGTTTGTAGGAATTATATCGTGGTTAGCAAAATATTCAAGTACTTTAGTGAACGAAGCATTAAGACAGATTCACTTTATGTCGATGCTACTTTCTTTTGTTAAGCCTGGAGATTAAGCTTGCTTAATTGTTGCGATATATAATCAAGATCAAGTCAGCTATGATCCTCGCAGTTGTTAACGCAATTTTAGCAATTGGGTAGAGAAGCCTGAAAAATTCAGGACTTCACTGAGGTTTGAACCCGTGATCTCGCCATGCCACTGAAATGTTGGGAGTTGGTCACGTGTGGGTTCAAATGTTCCCGTGATGAATGAATCAATGAACGAGATGATATATAAAATTAATCATATATTGAACTGCGAATATGAAATCAAGTGAGCCATGATATTCGCAGTTATGAATGCAATTTTAGCAATTTCGTAGGACGTAGAGAAGCCTGAAATTTTTAGGAATTAAGGACGGTGCCTACTGTTGGTATTGCGCATACGTTCTGCGCATCTTGAGATACTCGGATTTTCCTTTCCTGTCACGCAATAAAAAAATAAATCGAAAACCATCCAGTGAAAAACGTCAAGAATTCGTGATGTTGTAGAAGATAAATGAAGAAGACACTTCTCCAAGTTTTAGGCTTGTGCGTTTCCCCAAACTTCAGATATTCGTTGAAATGTTTCGCAGAAATTTACAGAGCCCAGTATGAAAAAGCCATGTTGGTGTACATCTGTGGTGCACCAATATGGCGGCCGGAGAATAGTGTCAACATCTGTTACTTACTTTGGCTATCTAGGCGAGTGATCATCTATACTCAACAAAAGGGTATTTACCTAAGCACTTTTCCTAATGCTTTAAATTCTAAAAAGGCTCAAAACCATGAGATAAATATATATTTCTCAAAAAACTCGATCGTCGCCTCGTGTCACGCACCGCTATAACTCAGAAATTCAAAATGCTCTGGTTTCCAAACGAAGCACGCTATTGAGCTTTAAAATTGCAAATGGATACAAATTTACCGCCTCTTATGCCTGATGACGATAAAAACTTTTGTGGCTCTTTAGTTTTGGATTTTCAAAAATGATGACGTCACGTGAAAACGATCCATTGGTGATGCTTACTAATACAGGGATACTTTTGCGCGGTTTAAAACTATCCGGAGAAAGTACATCTTAGTAAGTACTCTTGGTATCCAAAAAGAAAATTGGGGGTAACCATGCATTTTTCAGAGATAATTAAGCTTCAATTTCAGAAAGAACGCCATACATTGCTTTGTATTTTAAAGCTTTTACAAATATTATTCATGAATTATCTTTGAAAAATGCGTGGTTACCGCCAATTTTCTTTTTGGATTTCAATAACACTTGTTAAGATCTACATTTCCTGCATAATCACACACCGGGGCAAAAATATTGTTAATTAGTACGCACCGTCCTTAACGGGGTTTGTACCCGTGACCTCGCGATGCCGGTGCGATGCTCTAACCAACTGAGCTATGAAGTCAGCATCAGTGGCCTCGTCGTACCGGCGTCGCGAGGTCACGGGTTCGAACCCCGTTGAGGTCCTGATAAAATAAGAGGAATACCTTAAGAAAGCAATGACGAGAACCAGGTTGCAAACCAATGGTTTGCTGGGGGTGCTCAGTCTCGCGGGCTCAGAATGGTTCTGGACAAACCAAAAAAAGGTTTTCCGATTTTTTCAGGCATCTCTACGCAATTGCTAAAATTGCGTTCATAACTGCAAGGATCATATATAGTTCACTTGATTTCATATTTGCAGTTCAATATATGATTCATTTCATATATCATTTTGTTCATAATCCAGATATACAATAAGTTCCTTAACCAGATTTGTTAGCGATCCATTTCTTTTTTATTTAAACTCTATAGGTTTATCCACACGAACTCGTATCAGTTTGTTTCTTTCGGCGGCGAAATTTCAACGAGAAATTATGGTTTGTGGGTACGAATTTACAGCAGAAAACGTTTAATTGTTCACTAAAACCAGAGACTTCCACTTCCCGACGGTCTATCAATAAACAGCAGCATTTTGAGAAGTCTTATTTGCAAAAAACGTTTAATGATTTATGCTAATGTAATTGGCGTCTATCTGTGCACCTGTTGTTGCAAATCAATCGAGCGAAGCTTAAACGTTTTTAGCTTTCATCTTGTTTTTCGACGGGACGAAGCGTTGAAAATCAAGGAACTGACGATGCTGGCAGTTTCCATCTTAGGCAAAAAATTTGGCTGCGACGCTCAAATAGAGGTAAGTATTAATGAACAAAAAGAGTTATATGGGATATCAGGTCAAACTGGAGATTTTAATTTCTACTGTCAATACAAAGTTCAGAAATATTGCAGAATTGATCGAGATTTCTAACTTATATACGAGAAGGACATCGGATACCGTCGTCAAATATCATAAAACCAGCCCTTTAGTTAAAAGAACTTTAGTCGAAAGAAATATCACAGGGTATTTCCATTCCTTCTATCAGTAATATATTTTACGCGTCGGTAACTCGATCATTCAAACGAAATTTTCATTGGGGATAATTTTCCCCAATAATGAGAGTAGTTTGATCATATGAAAAAAAGCTTAAGCGTCGACAAAAATCAATAAATTTCATCTTTCTGTTTTTCGTTGTTATTTTCCTCGGCTGCTTTCGCAAACTTATGTTTATAATCCTATTCATCGATGTTGTCGCCTAAATAATACACTCAGCTGAGAGGTAATTTAATTTATGACGAGGCCAAATGCATAAGTTAGTCTGGATTGTTTCCCTTAAAAATTAATGAACGTTTGGGTTTATGAATTTTTTATCTCTTAAAGCCATGGCTGACAACAACAAAACGTCGAAAACAGTACAGTATATCTCTCGTCATAGCGTCACTGGGTTAGGCTCATTTGTTGACTTTTCGATTTCACCATTTAGCGAGTCAAGTTCTGCGACGACACAAATCATGATTTCTACTTCATCTCAAACAGATAGTTCTATCTCAGTATTTTGACACAAATATGTCCCCAGTTCTTTTTCAACTCTGTTCGGAAAAAGACGCAGGTCTGTTGTTTAAGTTATATCTTTATTTTGGACTGAGAGGTTAAGACCCGGAGGTTGTATTATCAAGACATAAGGAACAATGACGAACCTGGAACGCACAGCTGTGTCGTGGACACTTCGTGGTGTTTTCTACATGACACAAATGCTTATCATTTGCGGTCAATCCCATTTGATGACATAAAACTTCTATACCTTCCCGGACCCACATCAATTATTGAAGTTTCTACGATATATTATAGTCGTCATCATCAAATTCTTCTAATTCTTTGTTATATAACTGATATAAAACAAATATAGATTCCATGTTCCCGTGCGTCTCTTCAGTGGACCTTAAGATCTACGACGGCGACGTCGACGAAAACGTCACTTCAAAATAGAACTTTGCTCTAGTAAAAGTCTTTCGCGATTATTCCACCACGTTCACTTCGTACAATGTGGGCGAAGTATCCTAAAAATAAATTGGTACGAGCGGTTTCAGACTGAAAATGGAGAATGAAATTAAAGATTCCCTGTTGCATGCTCACGTTGTCGTCAAAACCTAAAATTTAGTGATTTCACGTCGTCGTCACGCAGAGAACTGCAAAAATATGAGCTAAAATCCGTGCTGCACGTGCAGCACGATTATTTATGCTCTTTTAACCAATGATATCGTTGTTTTGTGGCGTTTTCGTCGACGTCGTCGTCGTAGATCTTAAGCTCCCTTATGTAAGCCACACAAGACGTCAAAATGTGGTAAGAATATCAGTGACACACTCGGCTATCGCCTCGTGTGCCACTTTATAATTTTGTCCTTACCACATTTTGACGTCATCTATGATCTATTACTAGGCTGGTTTAACAACAGAACGGAAACAGAACAGGAGCCTCAGTTGACGACAGTGCACGCAAAAAAAATGTCCATATAGCAGCCGTTGTCACACTGTAGACTTTTACCAAGGTAAAACCGATTTACCTTCGGCAAAATTGTCAGAAGTAAATTCATCTCCGGTTTAATTTTACCTAGGTGAAAAAATGTTTAAAGGTTACACTACCCTGGATTGCTCGGTTAAAAAAAGATTCCAAATCCACCTAAGACTGAAATGAAATTTGAAAATTCTGAACAAAAACAAATACCGTATTTATTCGATTAAGCGCCCAGGGCGCTTATTTAATTTTTGGACTTTCAAGGTGAGCGCTTATTCGAGGTGGGCCCTTATTCGAGGCTGGGCGCTTATTAAATTTTCACCATTTTCAATAAGTAAAAAGTTTATTTTGTAAAACATGACAAAATATTAAAGCATATAAATTGTAACTGTTCATTATTCGGTTTATGCCCAGCACTTATCTAACAACTCATTGTTCGGTCTTCGCAGAAGTCTCTTTGATTCTCAATCAACTTCAATGTCATCGACGCTCAGCTCAATAAGTGAACTTTCTGGTGCTGCCTCCTCGACATCCGAGCTGTTAGTGTTGCTGGATGGATGTCAGGCAATCTTGTCCTTGGGGGTGGGCGCTTATTCGAGACTGGGCGCTTGTTAACTTTTTCTACCTTCAGGGTGGGCTCTTGTTCGAGACGGGCGCTTATTCGAGGTTGGGCGCTTAATCGAATAAATACGTTGCTCTGAATTGTGCCATCGTCTTCGCGCTTTGCAGTAATAAAACAATTTTAACTGGCGACAAAAAGGTTTACTAGATGACCTCATAGAGCCGACGAGCTTCTATTGGTTAATTACTTGGGGAAATGAATTTACCCCGGCTAACGCTTTGCGGTAGCTGTCAAGGGAAACTCAGTTGTTCTCCTGACATATCCAAGGTTCAGACGATAAAATTTCCCCGAGGTAAATTACTTGGGGCAAATTCGGTCACACTGAAAAAAAATGAGTTTCCTGAGGTAAACTGTCCACAAGTCGAGGTTACCTCGGTAAAAAGTCTGCAGTGTGACCACGGCTATTAAGACATTCGCCGACGAGCTTTTATTGGTTAATTACCTGGGGAAATGAATTTTCCCTAGCTATTGCTTTGGGGTGGCTGTCAAGGGAAACTCTTTTGTTCTCGTAAGATAATCAAGCTCCGGGCGATTAAATTTCCCCGAGGTAAATTACTTGGGGAAAAAAATCGGTCACACTGAAAAAAATCAGTTTCCCCACATAAACTGTCAACAAGTCGAGTTAACCTAGTTAAAAATGTCTGCAGGGTGACCACGGCTGTTTGGTCAAATTAGAGTAGAATCCAGCCTATTCCGCGCGCTCTCCCGTCGTCAACTGAGGTTTTCGTTCTGTTGCAAAATCAGCCTAGTACTTCATGAAGAGAAGCACGACAACATGGAATCTACATGTCAAACATATGTGTTTACCGTCGTTTCATTGTTCCTCCCAATCATGCGTAGGTCGCAGATGAAATCGATGGCGGTGGACTCAAACTTAATCTACGATTCCGTGAGGTGTACAAAAAGTTCATAACACCTCAAGGGACCGTGGTGGCCACACTTCAGGTCCATTTAAACGGGAGCTGCTCAAATGAAGTCACCAGGTGTAAAGAACTGTTAGCATTTCTGAAAGATCAGGTACTGCCAAAGATGTCGAAACTAGTCAGTTCAAAGAGGCTAAAGAAGATTAAGGGTGATGACAAAAGAGAAGGAGGGAATTGGTTCCGCCGTATGTGGCCTTCGAAGACGAGGAAAAGGTTTGTTGCTAAAGTGTTACGTTAGTCAGTCATTAAAGTTGTTCGGTTGGTCAATCGGTGATCGTTCGGTGGGTTCGTCTGTCGCTGCGTCCGTTCATCGGACCGTCATTCTGTCGGCCAGTCACTCACTCACTCAAGCAGCTCATCAGGGTGTCAGTCAGTAGGGCGTTTAAGAAACGACGACGGCTACGGCAACGACAACGCCAAAAAGCAGTAATATTATTGGTTGAAAGAACCAAGTGCACGTGCACGTGCACGTGCGGCACCCTTTTTTGAACATTATCTCCTGTACTCGTCAAAAAAAACTACGTGAGTGACCAAATTTATAGTTTTGACGACAGCGTGGACGAACTACAGTGAGTCTTTCAGTCTCACTCTGTACTTCAAATCCATCCGAACCAATCCAGCTTTAGGACACGTCGCCCATATTGAATAATATAAACAAGATGGGATTTTCATAATACTTAACACAGCACAAACTTATATTTTGAAGTGACGTTTTCGTCCCCGTAGACGTCGTGGTTTCTTAAACTCCCTAGTGAATGAGTCAATCCGTGAGTCACACAGTGAGTCTGTCCGCCAGTCCGTAAGTCAGTCAGACCATGCAGTAAGTCAGCCATGCACATGAAACAAGAAGTCATTCTTTCGGTCAAAAATTCTTGCTTACTTTCGTATTGTTTTTTTTCCTGCCGAGGTTACAAGGTAGCCATTCTAATCGTCTTCACTTGAGATGCGGGAATTTCTGGATGTCCGCGTTGTTCCCAGAATCATCAAGGGCAGCGTTGTTGCGCATGGCATGTGATAAGTTTTGTCGTTTGGTGAGGTGGGGTTTGTTGCGATCGCTTGGAAAAGTGGTGGCGGCTACAGGCTGGCGGCGCTCGGCAGTATTCCACTTAACCATGGTAATTATTAGTTTATGATTTATTTGGTGTTATCATTACTTTTGGCAGGAAAGAAGAAGCTAGAAACCGCACGAAATCGCTAACAACCGCTCGAGGTAACAATCTTCTTTTGTAAACTATTAACATGATCGACCATCGATACAAAGAAAAAGGTCGCTAGGAAGCGCTCTCAACTTCTGATCTGGTCCTGATAGTGTGCGCACTAAAATTGGCAAATTAGCGTGACGTATTCTACAGTAAAGCACAACATTGTAAAGTTTTCTTTGGTTGCTCGATTAAAAGATCTAGAGATAGAATAAATATCTAACTTGCCTCGTTTTCTCTGGCCGTATGGTGAGTTACGGTAAATATTATTGTTTTTCAATTGAATTAATTGAACTGGAGAAAATGTTTGCCCTTTACTTCGGTCAATTCGATACAGTATTTACGACAAAGTGAGAACCAAGTAAACTGGATAGCACTAAGCTCTATATGTATTCAGAGTCTCAGGGATCAAAACGTTCCCATTTCCTTCGCAATTCCCTTTCACAGCCAGTCCACTGTCATCATTATCATCATCATCATCATCATCATTATCATCGACGTCATCGTCGTCGACGTCATCGTCACCGTCGGCATCATCGTCGTCGTCGTCGTCGTAACCACTCGTACAAAAAAGCAGAAGATAAGCCGACTCGTACCCTTGCGGACGAATTGATCGAACTGAGTAATATATTACGTTCTCAGCTTCCAAGAATATCCAAGTTACTCTTCAATGTGATCTTCATTAAACCGAGAGCGACGAATCGGTATTGGAATGAAAAAAAAAACATTGTTCTTACCAGGAGCCCATCACCCGGAACGTGCAACTTAACTATACTTGTTCAACGGCGTTTTCACAAGTAAGGTTATTTTTAGATTAAATTTCCCGCTAATGAGACTCCCACAGGAGCCCGATGACCAATTACAAGAAATTAAGCTGACGTCATAGGGTCACCGAACCGTAACTGACTTTGTTTTTTGACCTAATTTGCAGGAAGGGCTAGTCTAAAAATAAACCTACTTGTGAAAACGCCGTTTCACAGACGCTGTATGGAAGTTGCACGCTCCAGGATGGGCTCCTGTCTTACGACGTTTGAGTGATTGCGCGAGGCAACAGTGAAGCTAGGTGTGATAGAGTGAACCACAGTTATGAACCCGATGCAATCGAGCCCTAACTATTAGGATGTGCGTCAGACTCTTGGTCAGCGCTGATATTTTTCCGTCCTAGTCCTCGTGCTCAGGGTTAGAATGGTGAGGGGCCCTGGAACAGGAATAGGTTCCCTTTTCGAATACAAATAACTGGAGAAAAAGCCTAGGGTATTCTCCAATAAGTAACGCAGTCCAAGGCTAAGTAGAAGTAGACCAGAACGCCGTACTTTGCTCAGCCGACTTAGACTTTGTAAACATTAATACAGGGAAACCAACATTTCGATCAACATTTGTTTACCAAAAAATAATTTCAGTGTTTTATTAATTATTTTGATAGGTTATTCAAGTTCTGATATAGGAGATTTTACGCAAAACGGACCATGTGCAATTGGTGCTTCCATCGAGCGGGAATCTGCGGCCGGTGTTTTGGTTACACCAAGGCTAACTCGCCCACTGCTTATCTGCAAAAACGAAAACAAGTGTCAGACTTTGAAGGAATACCGAAAACATACGACGAACGACAAAGCATCGCGCGCAAAGAAAATGAAAATATGTGAAGAGATAGGCCTGCAACGCGTGCAAATTGCTTCGTCGAACTCGTGCGGTGATGTTTCGGATAGTGGTTCTTTGATGGGTTTCTCTCCACTTGATTCATCTATTAAAGGTTTGGGAAAAGATGAGGACGGGAAAATCACAAAGACGAATGAGAAAGGCAAGGAAGAAATTAGCGGAATTTCTCCTGAAGAAGACTTGAAGTCATTTGCAGAGTTGTATGTTGATAAACTTTGCAAAGAGGCTCTTATGCATCACGCCAACGATTGTTCGAAAGAGTTTGCCAAAAAATACGTCGAAAAGGTTATTGATTTGGCGCGCAGTAGATTTATTAAAGAAGAAAAAACAGACATTCGATTAAAAGAGTGCCATTCGGAGGACCAGCAAAACGATATTGCAGGAGGATGTGACAGCCCCACTTTGAACAAGCTGTGGAAGTATTCAGGAGTTTTTTCTCGTGAAACAAGAGAATCGAAGCAAATGAATGATTGTACGAAAAGAGAAAAACTCGGGAATGATGAGGATTTAAACAAAAGGGAACAGGTTGATTTTAAAAATGAAAATGATATAAAATATGAAGAATTTTTGGAAAGAGAGATAATGAATTCGCTGGAATCAAATAATGAAGACTCGTCGATTTTGTATTCTTTAAATTTAGAAAGTAAATCGTTTGATATTGGGATGATTGAAAAAGCCGGCGACTTTTTTCCACTGAGAAATAATCGGGAGAGTCATGAGGTAAGAGATCTAGATGAGATGAAGGAGGTCACGAAATATGGAATTCAGATTTCAAATAAAAGAAACTGTTTAACTCGATATAAAGAGTCGCCAAGAAATTTGAACTCGAAGACAAACGAAGTTGAATCTATAGCAAAAGGAAAAATCAATATAGATGAAAGCGGCGTTGGAAGTAAAAGGGATTCTTTAATCAACAGATTAGATTTAGAAGAAGTTCTGGGCTTGGTTGCTACCAAAGATACAATCCCTAACGGAGAGGTCTCCCGTTTTCTCG
>NC_090889.1:21431782-21439282 GCF_036669925.1 Montipora capricornis
AATGGCGCCTAAATTGGAATAACAATATTTTATGTAATGTTTAAAAAACGAGCAGCAGTGTTTTATCGGGGTTTAAAAGCACGAGGCGTAGCCGAGTGTTTTTAGACCCGATAAAACACGTGCTGCGAGTTTTTTGAACATTGCCATTTATGCAAAGGATCTATTTCAAGTGACGTAAAGTAGTATTGGATCTTTAAACAAAATATACCCTTATGAACTCAAGAATGGAACGTTAATTCGATAAACAACACAAGCGGTGAAAAATGAATATCTGAAATCTTAAAAGCGACGAATAATGGACTTTGATAACAATTGCATCTTTCGCCGTCGGATGTCAAAGTGAGCTTTGTTTCTAATATTTTATTAACGGTGATGTCACGTACAACACTGAAACCAAATGGCAAATTTTGTGGTAGCTTTGTCTGGTTGGATACTCATTGAAGGAATCAAACGCCTTGAATGATATAATAGCATGTGCTGTTGTCCGGCTATTTATATTTAAGCTTATTCTGTACTCAGCTCTGCACAGTCTTTAAGTGAAAAAATTATTGGAAATGTGACAGTCAAGAATTATTTGAAAGGAAGCTTGTTGTCTATTTTGTGCTTCATTATTCAAGGAAAAAGTTCTTCTTCAAAAAAGGGTTTCATCCTGAACTCCGGTGAGAAATTTATTTAGTTGCGTATATCGCTTTTGACACGGATTATGTTTCTTGTTTGCACTCACGCAATGAAATAGGAAGACTTTTTTGCCTCTAATAGCAAATAGGGTCACCTCGCAGCTCTTACAAGGTCTCACCTGATTGGAGACCACCCTTGAGGTTTAACAAAAGAACAAATAACAGAAACAGTGGACCCTAGGCCTAAAACAAAAGGGACATTGTTTCTGTTACCCCAGGCCTAAAACAAAAGGGCCATTGTTTCTGTTATTCGTTACTTTGTTAAACCTCAAGGGTGGTCTCCAATCAGGTGAGATCTTGTAGGAGCTGCGAGGCTACCGAGCAAATATGTTGTTGGTTTCAAAAAAAAATTTTCGGTGGAAAAGTTTTTGTGAGATTCATCGTGTTGTGTAATATTCGAGCTTAACTAATCTGCATCCGCGGGATGAAATTTGATACGCGAGCAGTTTTCATGATAAAGATGACAGAATTTTCAGACGTGTTCCTTCTGGCAAATGATTAATAGGTAGCCACAGTTTTTAACGTCAGAAAAATATTTGTTTAGTCATTCTAGTGTGAAATGAACTTAATTTGGGAAGCCCACAATATTTCTTTAAGCTCATCTATTGCCCATTTAGGTAAATTTTTACGTTCTTGACAAAATTTAATTAATTTTAATTATTCTAAAAACTAGTTTACCTAAATTGTAGAAATGCTGCCGAAGGGAAGGCTCGTGCCCCCAACTGGACCTCTTTCTGGACCCCATTCGAGACACCGTGACGTCATCAAATTCTAAAATCAAAATCGCAAGGTCTTTTGAAAGTTTCGAGTTCCGTGACGTCTTTCGTTTCGAAAATACAGCATCTTGAATTTCCGAGTTGTCACCTTGCGTGACACCACGATACAAGGCTATTTGGTTGGAAAAAAATGTCCATCCCGATGAATCTCAGCAGTTTGAGCCTTTTAGTACATTAGGAGATGTGTTCGTACTCACGTACTTTACCTCATGAGTGAGAAGTAAGCGCTTTCATTGCAAAGTGAACTCCAGATGTTTTCGTTGAATACCGGCCGCTATAAAGTTGCGTTAAACGCTTTGACAAATTAACCCAGAAACAGCCTTGCATACGGAACCCGCGCCCGCAGTGCGCGCGGCAGTCAAAACCGTGCTATCCTGTCAATCATTCGCCCTTTCACCGGAAACAGGGCATTTCGGTTTTTGTCGATCTATCCATCCCGTCGAAACGACGCTACCAAAGTGTTTATTCGCGAAGTCAGTACAACTAAATACATTATCAATAATTATGGTTTTGCCGTCTTCTTACACTTGATTCGAAAATGCCAGCCTGAATTCGTCTTAGAATAGTTAGAAAAAGCACAAATAACAGCCAAAGCACAACAGCTTACTTTCGAATTCTGCTCGCCGACAACCCAAGTTTGTTGACAAAAAAACGCCACAAAATGTTTTAAATGGTTTTCTGGCCCTCTATTAATAGCGTTGACGTGAATTTTAAATGGGGTATCGGGAAAGAAAAATTGTCAAGCTGATATGTGTCTCGTGTAAACATACATTTTCAAGTTGCAAAAATTTGTATAAGCACTACAAACCTTTTACTGACCATTACTCGAAGGAACTCTCTTTATAAGCTGCAAGGAAGCCGCTGATGAATTTTGCACAAAAACCTCGGCCCCTAACAACGGAAAGCCAGACTTGGAAAGTTTTTTTAGCGGAAGGCTCACTAAGGAAGAGCTTCTAGAGCTTGCCCTCCCGCAGGTCGCCAGATAGGTGCAAACAAGCTGATTCATTTCCGAAAAGATAAGATCTAGAAGGTGCAGTCAAATTTTGTTTCTTGTATTGTTTGAAAATTTATTCAAAACTTTTCCCTCACTCCCAAATAAGAACTTGCTCTGTCTTGCAATTCTACAGTGAATTACTATTAGGCCAATACGAGAATCAACATCAAAGAGGCACTCCCAGGGGTTTGGGGGAAGAAGAGAACATGGCTTATTTGATCTGGAGAACAGAGTAACAATATCAAAATATTTTAGGGAACAAGGGAAGAAAACCAATATTTAAATTTTAGGGATAAAAAAGCTGGGAACACGTTTGAAAGTAATTTGGGGAACAAGGAAACACAAGCAAATATTTAAAGGGAACAAGGACCCCTCTCCCCAAGGAGGGCCTCATTAAATGTTCTGCCCCTTTAATCCAACAGCTCCAACAGCTCCAACAATTTTTGAATGACCGACACGAAAAGAAGACTCTCTTAGAGAAATAAATTATTTATAATAACACTTTAGCATGCGAAACAATGCTCAGATGCTTACGAGCACCCTCGAGCCCGTGTTTGTAAAAAAGCACCATGAGGTATTCCTTGCAGCTGGTTTAGGCATTGTTTCATCTTTCAACATTGGGCAAAACCAAATCAACTCCATTCCCAGAGGGCACTGGGGAAAGAAGCTAGAAGAAAATACTAGCCTTAATCCAATTCTCCCAAGGCAATCTTTAAAGAATAAGATTATTGAAGGAACACTTTTGAGTGCCAACCCTAAGTCTTTTAAAACAAGTGCAAACAATATTAATGGTCTATAAATTCACAAAATGTCTCATATTCAATTAGATTTGGCCGCAATATTCCTTAAAACTATACAGAACTATTTACCATAAAATGTGGAACATTTCCTGCCTATCTAAATATGCCACAAAAGGGCTCCAAAAAGCAACCAGTTAAGTTTTTAGATAAAGATAGTGTCTCTATGGAGATCTGACACAATACCTAAAAATTAAATAATTTGATGCGATGAAGACATTGAATGTACAAGCAATAAACAAACTGCAGCAATGTATTTTAGGTTCATAAAGTGGGGATTTAAAAAACAATTCCTCAACTGATGTTTCAATATGCATTTAAATTAATTTTCTATCAACATGTCAAGGGACTGACTTTTCAGCGTCTATTCAATGGTATTGATTTACGTTTCCATGATAAGTTTGAAAGTCAATCTGGCAACCACAGTGCCTTATGAAATGGGAAATAACTCTATCAAATCCTTTAAACTAACATTTTACAAGGGACACCATTGTTCATGCCCTGCAAAGAACAAAGAATAAATTGAAAGGAGAGTTGGTCCGGAGTTTATCCACAATGGACAGTTAGTGGCTGCATTCACCAATGTAGAGAACAAACACATCAAGTTTCTTCTCAAGCAACCAAGTATTCAAGGAGCTATTCAATTTCCAAAGAACACTATGGTAGTGTACCAGTACCTGGGTGAATTCGCGTACCTGGCCTGAAAATGAAACTTGTGGAGCCAAACAACTTGTTGAGCTTAGTACTTAAACTGGGGAGATAATTATGTCTACAAGTATTGTCTATTCAACCAACAGTTTCTCCTAATTTTGTGTACCATTCACTTGTTGGCCATAAATCGCTAATTCAAGTACAGATTCAAGTCCTTTCAAATCATCAAAGTTACTTTGCACCACCAGGAACAAACGAAAAAATACAAGCACTGAAGAACAAACTGCTCAAGAATGCACGACTCCTTTTGAAACAGCAGAACAGGATCCTCGAGTCACTAAAAAAGTGCTGCATGCTACGTATAGATGTTAGCAGAACGATTGAAAAGAAAACTCCACTCTAGATCTGATAGACGTTGGTCGTGCAAGACTCGCCAAGCAAGTGGAACACCCAACAGGATTGTTCGTTGTTTGGCACAGCAAATGAACGAATAAATTGTTCCCCTCACTATTAAGTTCCAACCAGATAACACCAATCTTGTCCAAATACAATAACAATTTTTTCGAATTCGGCAGCAGGCAAGCTCATCACAAGCCATCGAAGTTGGCATAAAGCAGCATAGCGCTTCACCTGAAGTTCGATCATGGTGGACACAAACAAGGGGTGAAAGAACTTCCTAAGGTGAGACGACCAAATGTGATTGACCCAACACTCGTTAGAGCGGCTCAGTTATCGGACATCAAACTGCTGAAGAAACCAAGGGATTTCGTCGTAAAAATGTTCACTCAGCAACGTTTTCTTCTTCTACAGAATAAAGTTCAAAAGCGATCCTGGTTGTTAATCTCATGCTAGCCCAATCCATAAACTGGATAAAGAGGATTGGCAAATTGATTGTCAGAACAATGCGTCATTTCTGTCTAGCTGAGTTCAAAGAAGCGACAGCCAAGAGAGTCACAAGGGAAGACTGAGCGAATGTCCACATATCTAACCAATCAGAATGTAAACAATTGGCGTGACGTCGGATAGCACAGTTTTTCCCGCTCGCTGAATTCTGATTGGTCAGTTTAAATTTCAGTAGCTCTCGCCGTATGCAAGGAGTGTACCGCACAGACCTGAGAATTGAAGATGTAGTTAAAAGATTTGTTTCCTTCAACATTCCAAGTTCTTGGCCTTTTTCATTTAACGATTTCAAATTTATTTTCTTGTTGCGTGACAGTGTAAACGATACGAGAAGCGAATTGAAAAACATAGTATCATACCGCGCTTCTTAACTTCTCCATTTGCGCATAACCACAACTCCTTGCGCCTTTGACCACAATCCCTTGAGTTTCGAAGAAAATTAGGTTCTCCCGATCGGAGAACTGCCTCGTTCGTTCGCTCTAGGCTCACCCACTGCGGCAGCAATAAATGGCGTTTCGTTTCTGGACTGATAATTTGTTGGGGTGTTCGGGAATGAGGAGGACAAACACTTACATTAGGGAACCCAGTTAACGCTCACGAAGCGTCTAGTTATTGTTTTAAGAGTAGCTTCTTGCTTGTAAATAATTGTTGCCTAAAATGTAGTTTTTTTGCGATCTGAGTGTGAAACGTTGCTATCCTATAATGTCTCGCCCAGTCTCTCCATTGAACACCTCGTGTTGTGCAGACTCATAAGGCTAGCCATCTTACTCCATTTGGCAGCTCCAAAAATGGCCGACAAGAATTGCTAAGAATAAAGACCTTTTAGAATAGACATTTTAGATCCGTGAGAAATAATAGTTTCAGCGTGAGAGCGTAAAATTGCATTCGTTTGCGTGAGTCACACGCTCAATGCGTGAGACTTGAGAGCTTTGCCTACCAATACAGTTCAGGATATTCAGCTCAGTTGGCTACAGCGTCGCACCGGAATCGCAAGGTCATGGGTTCAAACCCCGTTGAAGTCGGACCAGGCCGTCAGGGGTAGACCTCGATGAGTTCTAAATCTGAGCCTGCGATATGGTCACGTGATACTGGTCACATTGGCATACAAGGTATACAAGGTATTACGCAGACCAAAACCAAATTTTCTTGCACATAGTACCTCATTTTCTTACCCATGGGGATCCGCGCGCGCGGAACTCCGCTTTTTTCATAAACAAGGCCCAACCGAGGGTAAAACAAAGCAAACAAGAACAGGTGGAAGTTTTCTTAGTGTTTTCAATGCTATTTCACTGTTAAGAACCACAACAAGAAAAAAGGTAGAGATTTCCCATTATGATGATGGAAGTTGCGAAACTTTGAGTGAAAAGACGTTAAATTATGTATAAAACATTTTAAAATTAAATTGGAGAGCATATTTGTTGGTGCTCTTTTCCGCTGCAATTGCACTAAAAGAGCAACGTGACTAAGGCCCTAGCCAAGTTAATAAACGCAAAGCATGCAGTTGTAATAATCGTGAAATTTACCTAGAGGATATACCAAGCTAGGCTTTTATTTAATTTTGTCCGGACAGAGTTGATATGTGTTTCTCCTCTTCTTGTCACACTTTTCATGTTTCCGTGTTGAAATCTCGTCTTTATGCAACTTACATAACCTGAAAAAAACTCAGGAAGAATAAAATTGAAACTATTGCATCTGTTAAATATGTGAATCACACAAGGAGTATTTCTTTGACTTTCCGTCCTTCAACTGTTATAGTTTTTCTGATTTGTCTCGTAATAATTGCGAAAACTTGTGAATAACTTGTAAATACTGTTAAGGCCTGTTTAAACAGTTTCAACATTTGCTTCAACATGCATTCAACACTTTGTTGAACCAACAAATTGTTTAAGATGGTAAAATTCTTGTTAGAATCATTGGAGATATGTCTAGAATTGCACTCAACAACAAAAATGGCAAAAAAGAGACAATGTTGGCAAATTTGGCAATTATGGCGAAAATTAATGACAATTTTGCCACAATCGCCAATAAGGCAAAACACAAAGCAATGAAGGGGGCCATCAAAATAATCGAAATGTGAGCTAAGGAGACCTTTCTAGTCCTTAATAAAAAGAACGAACGATACACAATATGATGTTTGTCTACGGCACTAATAGATAAATGTACTGAGGTGCAACACATTGAATTCATCCGCTCGCCATTTGGTAAATGTCAATTTCGCCAATCGTTGGCCAAGTAACAGCATAACCTGCATGACACAGGTCACATTTAAATTTATAAACAAGGGATTGTTGGTTCACTTCGCGGAGTTTCAGATGTTGTTTGATCGTGTGGCTGACAAACGTGGGCTGGACGGTTACTGGAATCTTCCGGCTCAGATCTTTGAGTTGTGCTCGAGCAATATCGACTTAAGCCTGGTCTTTAAATGGAAGAACAACGCAAACAGGATCTAATTCATTGTATTCATTGTTAAACAGCTGGTAACGCGAGAACAGGATGATCAGAAGCTTTGACTGCAATAAAGCGGGAGATGGTGGAATTAGTTAACCTGTCTAGGTAACTCAGTCGACGAAACACCAATTTACTTCTTTGTTTTATATTTATAGTTATGCAAATGTTTATCTTCACTTTTACCTTAGAAAAAACCGAAGTTCGGTTGACACGTTTTGTCTTTTTACCGTTAGTTTTTACTGCAAATTGTTTAAGAA
>NC_090889.1:21446782-21459282 GCF_036669925.1 Montipora capricornis
GTGTTGAAATCTCGTCTTTATGCAACTTACATAACCTGAAAAAAACTCAGAGAAAATAAAATTGAAACTATTGCATCTGTTAAATATGTGAATCACACAACGAGTATTTCTTTGACTTTCCGTCCTTCAACTGTTACAGTTTTTGTGATTTGTCTCGTAATAATTGCGAAAACTTGTGAATAACTTGTAATATTGTTAAGGCCTGTTAAAACGGTTTGAACATTTGCTTCAACATGCATTTCAACACTTTGTTGAACCAAATGTTGGGTGCGTTTGAACAGGTCGTCCAACCTTGTTGAAAGCGTAAAAATGTTGAAAACGTGTTGAATCAAGTTTAAATTGGTTTAAACTTTCATTCAACATCGATTCAACTTTTCTTTCGTTCTCGAAAATGTTGAAGGGTGTTGAAGCCCTTTGAACACTCTCTTCCAACATTGTAGAACACACGCATGCTCACATCAGCAGCAAAAGTCAATATGGCGTAGTTTATCTGGACGAGAGAGTCTGGTTTCTAGTTCTTAGCTCCTCACAATCAAATTCGCAAAAGTGGGTCTTTGAGGGTTCAGATATGCTTGCTGAGTTCGCACTGCATAAACTAGACAAACTATATTGTATATAAAGCGATGGTAAAGTTTATTCTCATTAAATCCTCTGATGAGTGGGCGACCACGAAACAGGCTTGTAGGGATGAACTATTACCAACGGTGATGCCGCTTGGAAGAAGGATCCAAAGGATACTACACGCTTGCACTCGAAAATTGTAGTTTGTGTAGAAAGAGTAAACAGCGAACTTCTTCCGTGGCCAAAACTCTTTAATAAACGTTTCGCCTTCGGGCTCCTCAGTATAGAGTGTACAGGGCTAAAAATACTTGGAATAAAAATCTCTCTAAGGCTAAGACTTAAATAGGCTAAAAAATTTACAATGCAATCAAAATAACAAATAAGAACAATAAAAAATGATGTGAGAAGAAAAAGGTGTAAGACCACTAGGGTATTACATAATAATGTAGAGAAAAATGATGTAACAAATTCCCAAGTCAAAGCCTTTGAACAAAGGCGCTTTCTAGCTCACAATGCCATTTTTCGTAACAGGATCCGAAAAAAAAAAGCCTTTGAATGGTTCATAACAAAATCCTAGTCATCAGCACCTGAACTCAAGCATTGCGTGCTATACTCTCAGCCCCGTAACAAAATCCTTGATTGAGCCTTTGAACAAAAGAATCCCTAAATATATACCAAATAAAAAATAAAAAGGAGTACACTTGAGAGTGATGAAAATAAGGTGTTAATTGTATCTTATTCTATTCCTAGAGTGGAATTCTGATCTTTTATTTAAACCATAAGGTTGAAGGGTGCAAAGTTGTGCACTCCAGAAAGCTTCTCTTGTAAGCAGACGATGGTCGAGGCTATTTTGATCGCTAAAATTACCAATTTTGTTCAATGATGACGAAAACGAAATCCGACAAAACATGAGTTTTCTTTGTTTCAAAGTGGATGAGCCACTTCACAAGTGTTCTTCTTTGTGCTCAACGGCCATGAGCACAAAGAAGAATGTTTTGTCGGGATTCGTTTTCGTCATCATTGAACAAATTGGTAAACTTTAGCGATCAAAATAGCCTCGACCATCGTCTGCTTACAAGAGAAGCTTTCTGGAGTGCACAACTTTGCACCCTTCAACCTTATGGTTTAAATAAAAAGATCAGAATTCCACTCTAGGAATAGAATAAGATACAATTAACACCTTATTTTCATCACTCACAAGTGTACTCCTTTTATTTTTTATTTGGTATATATTTAGGGATTCTTTTGTTCAAAGGCTCAATCAAGGATTTTGTTACGGGGCTGAGAGTATAGCACGCAAATGCTTGAGTTCAGGTGCTGATGACTAGGATTTTGTTATGAACCATTCAAAGGCCTTTTTTCGGATCCCGTTACGAAAAATGGCATTGTGAGCAAGAAAGCGCCTTTGTTCAAAGGCTTTGACTTGGGAATTTGTTACATCATTTTCTCTACATTATTATGTAATACCCTAGTGGTCTTACACCTTTTTCTTCTCACATCATTTTTTATTGTTCTTATTTGTTATTTGATTGCATTGTAAATTTTTTAGCCTATTTAAGTCTTAGCCTCAGAGAGATTTTTTATTCCAAGCATTTTTAACCCTATACACTCTATACTGAGGAAGCCCGAAGGGCGAAACGTTTATTAAAGAGTTTTGGCCACGGAAGAAGTTCGCTGTTTACTCTTTCTACACAAACATATATATATATATATATATATATATGACAAACATATACACCCGTTTTCAAAAACGTTGCAATTTCAAAGTATATATGATATATATATGTCTTTGTTTCAATCATCAGAAAGGTGAGACACGAACCATGTGTAATCACTACAGCGTAGTAATTGAGCAGTCCTTAGGGAGCCTTTATGTAAATTTTCAAGGATATTTAAAGTGATGATTTTTATAATAAACGGTCATGAAGGTGGCCAAAATATGGCAAATCATGGTCTCAATTTTTATAGCTAACTCCAGAGCAAACAGAGCTCAGCCAAAAGCAATGTGTTCTAGAATGGTTAGGTTAAGCGAGCCAGAGCATAAATACATTTAGTATTAAACTCCTGATGAGTGAGGCAAGTCACGAAACAGGGTTGTCGAGATGCAATATCTAGTCTTGTTTTTAACTTTTCAACCAAATCATTTATTTCTGCTTTTATCTAACGATATCGAGCACTCTATGCAGACAAGTCGATTTTCCGTCTACTTATTGCCAACGAGTCAGGCCTTCTGAAGACAGAAGGCCTGGCGAGAAATGCACTCACGCAATGAAATAGGAAGACTTTTTGCCTCTAATAGCAAATATGTTGTTGGTTTCAAAAAAAATTTTCGGTGGAAAAGTTTTGTGTGAGATTCATCGTGTTGTGTAATATTCGAGCTTAACTAATTTGCATCCGCGGGATGAAATTTGATACGCGGCGAGCAGTTTTCATGATAAAGATGACAGAATTTTCAGACGTGTTCCTTCTGGCAAATGATTAATAGGTAGCCACAGTTTTTAACGTCAGAAAATATTTGTTTAGTCATTCTAGTGTAAAATGAACTTAATTTGGGAAGCCCACAATATTTCTTTAAGCTCATCTATTGCCCATTTAGGTAAATATTTACGTTCTTGACAAAATTTAAAAGTTTTAATTATTCTAAAAACTAGTTTACCTAAATTGAAGAAATGCTGCAGAGGGGAAGGCTGGTGCCCCCAACGAGGCCTCTTTCTGGACCCCATTCGAGACACCGTGACGTCATCAAATTCTAAAATCAAAATTGCAAGGTCTTTTGAAAGTTTCGAGTTCCGTGACGTCTTTCGTTTCGAAAATACAGCATTTTGAATTTCCGAATTGTCACCTTGCCTGACACCACAATACAACGCTATTTGGTTGGAAAAAATGTCCATCCCGATGAATCTCAGCAGTTTGAAGCCTTTTAGTACATTAGGAGATGTGTTCGTACTCACGTACTTTACCTCATGAGTGAGAAGTAAGCGCTTTCATTGCAAAGTGAACTCCAGATGTTTTCGTGCAATACCGGCCGCTATAAAGTTGCGTTAAACGCTTTGACAAATTAACCCAGAAACAGCCTTGCATACGGAACCCGCGCCATGCAGTGGCGCGCGGCAGTCAAAACCGTGCTATCCTGTCAATCATTCGCCCTTTCACCGGAAACAGGGCATTTCGGTTTTTGTCGATCTATCCATCGCGTCGAAACGACGCTACCAAAGTGTTTATTCGCGAAGTCAGTACAACTAAATACATTATCAATATGGTTTTGCCGTCTTCTTACACTTGATTCGAAAATGCCAGCCTGAATTCGTCTTAGAATGGTTAGAAAAAGCACAAATAACAGCCAAAGCACAACAGCTTACGTTCGAATTCTGCTCGCCGACAACCCAAGTTTGTTGACAAAAAAACGCCACAAAATGTTTTAAATGGTTTTCTGGCCCTCTATTAATAGCGTTCACGTGAATTTTAAATGGGGTATCGGGAAAGAAAAATTGTCAAGCTGATATGTGTTTCGTGTAAACATACTTTTTCAAGTTGCAAAAATTTGTATAAGCACTACAAACCTTTTACTGACCGTTACTCGAAGGAACTCTCTTTATAAGCTGCAAGGAAGCCGCTGATGAATTTTGCACAAAAACCTCGGCCCCTAACAACGGAAAGCCAGACTTGGAAAGTTTTTTTAGCGGAAGGCTCGCTAAGGAAGAGCTTCTAGAGCTTGCCCTCCCGCAGGTCGCCAGATAGGTGCAAACAAGCTGATTCATTTCCGAAAAGATAAGATCTAGAAGGTGCAGTCAAATTTTGTTTCTTGTATTGTTCGAAAATGTATTCAAAACTTTCCCTCACTCCCCAATAAGAACTTGCTGTATCTTGCAATTCTACAGTGAATTACTATTAGGCCAATAGAAGAATCAACGTCAAAGAGGCACTCCCAGGGGTTTGGGGGAAGAAGAGAACATGGCTTATTTGAATTGGGGAACAGAGTAACAGTATCAAAATATTTTGGGGAACAAGGGAAGAAAACCAATATTTAAATTTTAGGGATAAAAAAGCTGCGAACACGTTTGAAAGTAATTTGGGGAACAAGGAAACACAAGCAAATATTTAAAGGGAACAAGGACCCCTCTCCCCAAGGAGGGCCTCATTAAATGTTCTGCCTCTTTAATCCAACAGCTCCAACAGCTCCAACAATTTTGAATGACCGACACGAAAAGAAGACTCTCTTAGAGAAATAAATATTTATAAAACACTTTAGCATGCGAAACAATGCTCAGATGCTTACGAGCACCCTCGAGCCCGTGTTTGTAAAAAAGCACCATGAGGTATTCCTTGCAGCTGGTTTAGGCATTGTTTCATCTTTCAACATTGGGCAAAACCAAATCAACTCCATTCTCAGAGGGCACTGGGGAAAGAAGCTAGAAGAAAATACTAGCCTTAATCCAATTCTCCCAAGGCAATCTTTAAAGAATAAGATTATTGAAGGGAACACTTTTGAGTGCCAACCCTAAGTCTTTTAAAACAAGTGCAAACAATATTAATGGTCTATAAATTCACAAAATGTCTCATATTCAATTAGATTTGGCCGCAATATTCCTTAAAACTATACAGAACTATTTACCATAAAATGTGGAACATTTCCTGCCTATCTAAATATGCCACAAAAGGGCTCCAAAAAGCAACCAGTTAAGTTTTTAGATAAAGATAGTGTCTCTATGGAGATCTGACACAATACCTAAAAATTAAATAATTTGATGCGATGAACACATTGAATGTACAAGCAATAAACAAACTGCAGCAATGTATTTTAGGTTCATAAAGTGGGGATGAAAAAAACAATTCCTCAAATGATGTTTCAATATGCATTTAAATTAATTTTCTATCAACATGTCAAGGGACTGACTTTTCAGTGTCTATTCACTGGTATTGATTTACGTTTCCATGATAAGTTTGAAAGTCAATCTGGCAACCACAGTGCCCTATGAAATGGGAAATAACTCTATCAAATCCTTTAAACTAACATTTTACAAGGGACACCATTGTTGATGCCCAGCAAAGAACAAAGAATAAATTGAAAGGAGAGTTGGTCCGGAGTTTATCCACAATGGACAGTTAGTGACTGCATTCACCAATGTAGAGAACAAACACATCAAGTTTCTTCTCAAGCAACCAAGTATTCAAGGAGCTATTCAATTTCCAAAGAACACTATGGTAAGGTACCAGTACCTGAGTGAATTCGGGTACCTGGCCTGAAAATGAAACTTGTGGAGCCAAACAACTTGTTGAGCTTAGTACTTAAACTGGGGAGATAATTATGTCTACAAGTATTGTCTATTCAACCAACAGTTTCTCCTAATTTTGTGTACCATTCACTTGTTGCCATAAATCGCTAATTCAAGTACAGATTCAAGTCTTTTCAAATCATCCAAGTTACTTTGCGCCACCAGGAACAAACGAAAAAATACAAGCACTGAAGAACAAACTGCTCAAGAATGCCAGACTCCCTTTGAAACAGCAGAACAGGATCCTCGAGTAACTAAAAAAGGTCTGCATGCTACGTATAGATGTTAGCAGAACGATCGCAAGTTGTAATTATTGAAAAAAAAACTCCACTCTAGATCTGATAGACGTTGGTCGTGCAAGACTCGCCAAGCAAGTGGAACACCCAACAGGATTGTTCGTTGTTTGGCACAGCAAATGAACGAAAATTGTTCCCCTCACTATTAAGTTCCAACCAGATAACACCAATCTTGTCCAAATACAACAACAATTTTTTCGAATTCGGCAGCAGGCAAGCTCATCACATGCCATCGAAGTTGGCATAAAGCAGCATAGCGCTTCACCTGAAGTTCGATCATGGTGGACACAAACAAGGGGTGAAAGAACTTCCTAAGGTGAGACGACCAAATGTGATTGACCCAACACTCGTTAGAGCGGCTCAGTTATCGGACATCATAGTGCTGAAGAAACCAAGGGATTTCGTCGTAAAAATGTTCACTCAGCAACGTCTTCTTCTTCTACAGAATAAAGTTCAAAAGCGATCCTGGTTGTTAATCACATGCTAGCCCAATCCATAAACTGGATAAAGAGGATTGGCAAATTGATTGTCAGAACAATGCGTCATTTCTGTCTCCCTGAGTTCAAAGAAGGACACCCAAGAGAGTCACAAGGGAAGACTGAGCGAATGTCCACATATCTAACCAATCAGAATGTAAACAATTGGCGTGACACCGGATAGCCCAGATAATCCCGCTTGCTGAATTCTGATTGGTCAGTTTAAATTTCAGTAGCTCTCGCCGTATGCAAGGAGTGTACCGCACAGACCTGAGAATTGAAGATGTAGTTAAAAGATTTGTTTCCTTCAACATTCCAAGTTCTTGGCCTTTTTCATTTAACGATTTCAAATTTATTTTCTTGTTGCGTGACAGTGTAAACGATACGAGAAGCGAATTGAAAAACATAGTATCATACCGCGCTTCTTAACTTCTCCATTTGCGCATAACCACAACTCCTTGCGCCTTTGACCACAATCCCTTGAGTTTCGAAGAAAATTAGGTTCTCCCGATCGGAGAACTGCCTCGTTCGTTCGCTCTAGGCTCACCCACTGCGGCAGCAATAAATGGCGTTTCGTTTCTGGACTGATAATTTGTTAGGGTGTTTGGGAATGAGGAGGACAAACACTTACCTTAGGGAACCCAGTTAACGCTCACGAAGCGTCTAGTTATTATTTTAAGCGTAGCTTCTTGCTTGTAAATAATTGTTGCCTAAAATGTATTTTTTTTTGCGATCTGAATGTGAAACGTTACTATCCTATTATGTCTCTCCATTGAACACCCTGTGTTGTGCAGACTCATAAGGCCAGCCATCTTACTCTATTTAGCAGCTCCAAAAATGGCCGACAGACATTGCTAAGAATAAAGATCTTTCAGAATAGACATTTTAGATCCGTGAGAAATAATAGTTTCAGCGTGAGAGCGTACGCGTAAGATTGCATTCGTTTGCGTGAGTCTCACGCGCAATGCGTGAGATTTGAGAGCTCTGCCTACCAATCCAGTTACAGGATTTTTAGCTCAGTTGGCTACAGCGTCGCACCGGCATCGCGAGGTCATGGGTTCAAACCCCGTTGAAGTCGGACCAGGCCGTCAGGGGTAGACCTCGATGAGTTCTAAATTTGAGCCTGCGATATGGTCACGTGATACTGGTCACATTGGCATACAAGGTATACAAGGTATTACGCAGACCAAAACCAAATTTTCTTGCACATAGTACCTCATTTTCTTACCCATGGGGATTCGTGCGCGCGGAACTCCGCTTTTTTCATAAACAAGGCCCAACCGAGGGTAAAACAAAGCAAATAAGAACAGGTGGAAGTTTTCTCAATGCTATTTCACTGTTAAGAACCACAACAAGAAAAAAGGTAGAGATTTCCCATTATGATGATGGAAGATGCGAAACTTTCAGTGAAAAGACGTTAAATTATATATAAAACATTTTAAAATTACATTGGGGAGCATATTTGTTGGTGCTCTTTCCGCTGCAATTGAACTAAAAGAGGAACGTGACAAAGGTCCTAGCCAAGTTAATAAACGCAAAGCATGCAGTTGTAATAATCGTGAAATTTACCTAGAGGATATACCAAGCTAGGCTTTTATTTAATTTTGTCCGGACAGAGTTGATATGTGTTTCTCCTCTTCTTGTCACACTTTTCATGTTTCGGTGTTGAAATCTCGTCTTTATGCAACTTACATAACCTGAAAAAAACTCAGAGAGAATAAAATTGAAACTATTGCATCTGTTAAATATGTGAATCACACAAGGAGTATTTCTTTGACATTCCGTCCTTCAACTGTTATAGTTTTTGTGATTTGTCTCGTAATAATTGCGAAAACTTGTGAATAAATTGTAAATACTGTTAAGGCCTATTTAAACAGTTTCAACATTTGCTTCAACATGCATTCAACACTTTGTTGAACCAACAAATTGTTTAAGATGGTAAAATTCTTGTTAGGATCATTGGAGATATGTCCAGAAATGCACTCAACAACAAAAATGGCAAAAAAGAGACAATGTTGGCGAATTTGGCAAATATGGCGAAAATTAATGACAATTTTGCCACAATCGCCAATAAGGCAAAACACAAAGCAATGAAGGGGGCCATCAAAATAATCGAAATGTGAGCTAAGGAGACCTTTCTAGTCCTTAATAAAAAGAACGAACGATACACAATATGATGTTTGTCTACGGCACTAATAGATAAATGTGTAGGTTACGTGCAACACATTGAATTCGTCCGCTCGCCATTTGGTAAATGTCAATTTCGCTAATCATATCGTTGGCCAAGTAACAGCATAACCTGCATGACACAGGTCACATTTAATTTATAAACAAGGGATTGTTGGTTCACTTCGCGGAGTTTCAGATGTTGTTTGATCGTGTGGCTGACAAACGTGGGCTGGACGGTTACTGGAATCTTCCGGCTCAGATCTTTGAGTTGTGCTCGAACAATATCGACTTAAGCCTGGTCTTTAAATGGAAGAACAACGCAAACAGGATCTAATTCATTGTATTCATTGTTAAACAGCTGGTAACTCGAGAACAGGATGATCAGAAGCTTTGACTGCAATAAAGCGGGAGATGGTGGAATTAGTTAACCTGTCTAGGTAACTCAGTCGAGGAAACACCAATTTACTTCTTTGTTTTATATTTATTCTTATGCAAATGTTTATCTTCACTTTTACCTTAGACACGTTTTGTCTTTTTACCGTTAGTTTTTACTGCAAATTGTTTAAGAAACCTTAACTTAAACGGATTCTTATTTTAAGCAGTAGAAAAAACTTTCGAATTAAATAGCGGGAACGTTCTCCAAAAATACATTAAACCGATGCAGGTGTTTTTCCAAGTTGAGGTTTTCAAAGTGGGAGGAGAAAAGGACTTTAAAATGTATGTTTTTAACTTGTTACCTTTGAAACGTAATGAAGAGTGATTGATAGGATCAGCAAGATATTTGTTCATTGGGTTGCTTTGTTTGATAACCGTTGCTATAATCGAAGCCCCTATTTGCACGTTCGTCAGTCTTGCGTGATAAATCAAGGTATGGCCAGCAATATCTCACGTGAAGGCAGATCTTGCTTCCTTTATCTTCCTGATCCATCCTTTCATGTTGTTTCGGAACGTTATTTGGTGAACCTTGTAACAGCCATCATAAATATTGTTTCTTCGCCATTTGCTGTCGTTTCAAACCTTTTGATAATGGTTTCCATTTTAAGCAACTCGCGTCTTCGAACTCCATCAAATCTTTTTATATCTTGCCTTGCGCTCTCTGATGTATTAGTTGGTCTTTCAGTTCAGCCGGGATATATTGCCTTTAGACTCATGGAAAACCAGCTTCGTTCAGTTCCATGCTTTGTAAGAGTCACTTACTCTAATGCGTTCTACATTTGCTGTGGAGTTTCTTTCATGACTCTGACATCCATTTCATACGAGCGATTTGTAGCCGTTCGGCTATATACAAGATACAATGAGACTTTTTCATCACAAAGAGTGCTGAAGTATGTGTCCGCCATCTGGGTCTTCAACATCCTCTTAACTTGCCTACAATGGGCAGGAATTAATAAAATATCCAGAGGGACACATTTGCTTGTGTGGTTTTGCTGCCTTCTGGCTTCCATCATTGCAAACATAAGAATCATGTTATTTTTACGTCGGTACCGACACCAAGTGAGGTCTATCAACGTAGTTTCACAAAGCATCCAACACAGGAGAGCAATCAGTCGGACAAAAACCATTTGCATGATTGTTGGAATTTATTTCCTGTTAAACTTTCCAGTTTTGTTTGTTACAATTTATCACCAGATTTTAGAACAAGACATCAAAAGTTACAACCATTATAGCTGGGCAGAGACTGCTGCTTTTCTGAATTCATGTACAAATCCACTTATTTGTTATTGGAAAAATCGTCACATGCGTCAAAGTGTGAAGTCAATATTGAGGAAGTTGAGCTGTTGCTAACTCCAGCTAATATCATGTTTTATTCAAGAAACATAGATACCTGATGATCAGTACAATTCCATAGTTAATGCCATTCAATCGTGCATCGATTTGGCAGGGATGAATGGTGTGGAACAGCACGTTCCTTACACGCAAGCGTCACGTGACTATGCACTGTTTCTAAATCTACTTCAGCAATTGCCGAAGAGTTGGTAAGACAGCCGCGTTATCTTTCTTTGCAGAGACCTGTAAGATGTAAGATCTAAGACGGCAACGAAAACGAAAATCTCTTGGAACTGTTTGAACTGTTTCAGAGATTGTTCCAGCTTAAAGTGCCACAATGATCAAAAACGTACTTCCTTTTTTTCTTCAGATTTTGAAAGTGTGTTTGCTTAACACCTGAATGGCAAAATTTTGAGCTTTGAATTTTATCCACAGGTTGTTTACTTTGTATTCGTGCTCCGCCATTACTCACGTGGCAACTGACCGATTGGACCTCAGAGGGTTAGATTCAGGGGAAAATTGACGTCATTTACTCACTAGCTTAAAATGCAGCTTATTATATATGTATTATATACGTCTGAAAGCCCAAAAATTAATTCTGAAGCTTTAACGTCATTTTCTCCTCGATCCAGTTCTCTCAAGATCTTAAAGTTAGTAGCCGTTTTGAAATCCAAGGAAAAGTAAGAATTGATTTTACGGTGACAGTAGCACTTTAATCAAATTTAACAAACAAGCCGAACTGCCCACTAACTGAATAAGAAGGAACATGGTCAAACTCTGCTGTTGTGTGCTTCCATAAAACGTGAGATTTGATCATTTTGCGTTACAGGTTGTAGAAACTGAGAAAAAAATGCATCAAAGTTCAAAACGCATTTGCAGAGTCAAGATTATTAAATGAAGTCTTTCTTGCCGGGGTAATCGTACTTACGGATTCAAAGGACAAAATCCCTTTTATAGACCCCCGGCATAAATGGCCGCTAAATTGGAGTAACAATACTTTATGTAATGTTTAAAAAACGAGCAGCAGTGTTTTATCGGGGTTTAAAACAGGCGAGGCGTAGCCGAGTGTTTTTAGATCCGATAATACATGTTCTGCGAGTTTTTTGAACGGCTTCAAAAACATTCCACAAAGAGCGTGTCCCTCTGGACTCAAAACAATGGTTCAAATTGTGAGAGGTGAATATTAGCATACAAGAAAAACAATCTAATTGCCTTATTAGTATTCTTTACATAAAGGATACGCAATGAGATAGGAAGACTTTTTTGCCTCTAATATCAAATATGTTGTTGGTTTCAAAAAATTTTTTTTGCTGGAAAAGTTTTTATGAGATTCATCGTGTTGTGTAATATTCGAGCTTGACTAATTTGCATCCGCGGGATGAAATTTAATACGCGAGCAGTTTTCATGATAAAGATGACAGAATTTTCAGACGTGTTCCTTCTGGAAAATGATTAATAGGTAGCCACAGTTTTTAACGTCGAAAAATATTTGTTTAATCATTCTAGTGTAAAATGAAGTTAATTTGGGAAGCCCACAATATTTCTTTAAGCTCATCTATTGCCCATTTAGGTAAATTTTTACATTCTTCTCAAAATTTAATTAATTTTAATTATTGTAAAAACTAGTTTACGTAAATTAAAGAAATACTGCCGAGGGGAAGGCTCGTGCCCACAACTGGACCTCTTTCTGGACCCCATTCCAGACACCGTGACGTCATCAAATTCTAGAATCAAAATCGCAAGGTCTTTTGAAAGTTTCGAGTTCCGTGACGTCTTTCGTTTCGAAAATACAGCATTTTGAATTTCCGAACTGTTACCTTGCGTGACACCATGATACAAAGCTATTTGGTTGAAAAAAATGTCCATCCCGATGAATCTCAGCAGTTTGAGCCTTTTAGTACATTAGGAGATGTGTTCGTACTCACGTACTTTACCTCATGAGAGAGAAGTATGCACTT
>NC_090889.1:21464282-21479282 GCF_036669925.1 Montipora capricornis
TTAAATCCTCTGATGAGTGGGCGACCACGAAACAGGCTTGTAGGGATGAACTTGTAGTTTATTTGTCTTTTTCTTCCATATATACTACGCTCTACTTCTATTTATTGAGCACTGTTTTACGAAAATCAATTTTCACACTCATATATATATATATATATGTATTTAAATGAAGATTGGCTTACCAACGGTGATGCCGCTTGGAAGAAGGATCCAAAGGATACTACACGCTTGCACTCGAAAATTGTAGTTTGTGTAGAAAGAGTAAACAGCGAACTTCTTCCGTGGCCAAAACTCTTTAATAAACGTTTCGCCCTTCGGGCTTCCTCAGTATAGAGTGTACAGCGCTAAAAATACTTGGAATAAAAATCTCTCTAAGGCTAAGACTTAAATAGGCTAAAAAATTTACAATGCAATCAAAATAACAAATAAGAACAATAAAAAATGATGTGAGAAGAAAAAGGTGTAAGACCACTCCGGTATTACATAATAATGTAGAGAAAATGATGTAACAAATTCCCAAGTCAAAGCCTTTGAACAAAGGCGCTTTCTTGCTCACAATGCCATTTTTCGTAACAGGATCCGAAAAAAAAGCCTTTGAATGGTTCATAACAAAATCCTAGTCATCAGCACCTGAACTCAAGCATTGCGTGCTATACTCTCAGCCCCGTAACAAAATCCTTGATTGAGCCTTTGAACAAAAGAATCCTTAAATATATACCAAATAAAAAATAAAAAGGAGTACACTTGTGAGTGATGAAAATAAGGTGTTAATTGTATCTTATTCTATTCCTAGAGTGGAATTCTGATCTTTTATTTAAAACATAAGGTTGAAGGGTGCAAAGTTGTGCACTCCAGAAAGCTTCTCTTGTAAGCAGACGATGGTCGAGGCTATTTTGATCGCTAAAATTACCAATTTGTTCAATGATGACGAAAACGAAATCGGACAAAACATGAGTTTCTTTGTTAAAGTGTATCGCCACTTCACAAGTGTTCTTCTTTCTGCTCAACGGCCATGAGCACAAAGAAGAATGTTTTGTCGGATTTCGTTTTCGTCATCATTGAACAAATTGGTAATTTTAGCGATCAAAATAGCCTCGACCATCGTCTGCTTACAAGAGAAGCTTTCTGGAGTGCACAACTTTGCACCCTTCAACCTTATGTTTTAAATAAAAGATCAGAATTCCACTCTAGGAATAGAATAAGATACAATTAACACCTTATTTTCATCACTCACAAGTGTACTCCTTTTTATTTTTTATTTGGTATATATTTAAGGATTCTTTTGTTCAAAGGCTCAATCAAGGATTTTGCTACGGGGCTGAGAGTATAGCACGCAATGCTTGAGTTCAGGTGCTGATGACTAGGATTTTGTTATGAACCATTCAAAGGCCTTTTTTTCGGATCCTGTTACGAAAAATGGCATTGTGAGCAAGAAAGCGCCTTTGTTCAAAGGCTTTGACTTGGAAATTTGTTACATCATTTTCTCTACATTATTATGTAATACCGGAGTGGTCTTACACCTTTTTCTTCTCACATCATTTTTTATTGTACTTATTTCTTATTTTGATTGCATTGTAAACTTTTTAGCCTATTTAAGTCTTAGCCTTAGAGAGATTTTTATTCCAAGCATTAGCTAAGCATTTTTAACCCTATACACTCTATACTGAGGAAGCCCGAAGGGCGAAACGTTTATTAAAGAGTTTTGGCCACGGAAGAAGTTCGCTGTTTACTCTTTCTACACAAACATATATATATATATATATATATATATATATGACAAACATATACACCCGTTTTCAAAAACGTTGCAATTTCAAAGTATATATGATATATATATGTCTTTTGTTTCAATCATCACAAAGGTGAGACACGATCCATGTGTAATCACTACAGCGTAGTAATTGAGCAGTCCTTAGGGAGCCTTTATGTAAATTTAAAGGATATTTTAAGTGATGATTTTTGTATAATAAACGGTCATGAAGGTGGCCAAAATATGGCAAATCATGGTCTCAATTTTTATAGCTAACTCCAGCAAACAGAGCTCAGCCAAAGCAATGTGTTCTAGAATGGTTAGGTTAAGCGAGCCAGAGGCATAAATACATTTAGTATTAAACTCCTGATGAGTGAGGCAAGTCACGAAACAGAGTTGTCGAGATGCAATATCTAGTCTTGTTTTAACTTTTCAACCAAATCATTTATTTCTGCTCTTTCTAACGATATCGAGCACTCTATGCAGACAAGTCGATTTTCCGTCTACTTATTGCCAACGAGTCAGGCCTTCTGAAGACAGAAGGCCTGGCGAGGCGGCAGCTTATAGAGCCGCGAGAAGATTTTTAGGCGGACGAAATCTCAGAAGCGCTTCAAATTTGAGTGTAATGTAGACCAAAAGCTGTAATGTAGACCAAAGCGATGAAATGTTGACCGTAGCGATAACCAATGAGAGTGCCGCACGAGTACGCCGCGTGATGTTTGCAGCCGCCAGGCGCCAGATCACGCAAGCTTGGCTCGTTGGCATATTAGCGACAGCTATAACTAGTGTATATATATATATATTAAGTATGAAAATGTAAAAATGGGGTGTTAACAAACATGCAAGAATAACATAATTAGAAATGAATAAAAAACTGTCGCACGAATTATTTGAGTCTGACTAAAAAACATTTCACAAATGAGACAATCAAATTTTTTAAGACGGTAAAATTCTTGGTAGGATCATTGGAGATATGTCCAGAAATGCACTCAACAACAAAAATGGCAAAAAAGAGACAATGTTAGCGAATTTGGCAAATATGGCGAAAATTAATGACAATTTTGCCAGAATCGCCAATAATGAAAAACACAAAGCAATGAAGTGGGCCATCAAAATCATCGAAATGTGAGCTAAGGAGACCTTTCTAGCCCTTAATAAAAAGAACGAACCATACACAATATGATGTTTGTCTACGGCACTAATAGATAAATGTGTAGGTCACGTGCAACACATTGAATTCGTCCGCTCGCCATTTGGTAAACGTCAATTTCGCCAATCGTTGGCCAAGTAACAGCATAACCTGCATCACACAGGTCACATTTCAATTTATAAACAAGGGATTGTTGGTTCACTTCGCGGAGTTTCAGATGTTGTTTGATCGTGTGGCTGACAAACGTGGGCTGGACGGTTACTGGAATCTTCCGGCTCAGATCTTTGAGTTGTGCTCGAGCAATATCGACTTAAGCCTGGTCTTTAAATGGAAGAACAACGCAAACAGGATCTAATTCATTGCATTCATTGTTAATTAAACAGCTGGTAATTTGAGAACAGGATGATCAGAAGCTTTGACTGCTATAAAGCGGGAGATGGTGGAATTAATTAACCTGTCTGGGTAACTCACTCCAGGAAACACCAATCTACTTCTTTGTTCTATATTTATACTTATGCAAATGTTTATCTTCACTTTTAGCTTAATAATGACCGAAGTTCGGTCGAAACGTATTGTCTTTTTACCGTTGATTTTTACTTCAAATTGTTTAAGAAACCTTTACTTATACGGATTCTTATTTTAAGCAGTAGAAAAAACTTTCGAATTAAATAGCGGGAACGTTCTCCAAACTTATACTAAACCGATGCAGGTGTTTTTCCAAGTTGATGTTTTCAAAGTGGGAGGAGAAAAGGACTTTAAAATGCATGTTATTAACTTGTTACCATGGAAACGAAATGACGAGTGATTGATAGGATCAGCAAGATATTTGTTCATTGGGTTGCTTGATAACCGCTGCTATAAACGAAGCCCCTATTTGCACGTCCGTCAGTCTTCCCTGATAAATCAAGGTATGGCCAGCAATACTTCATATGAAGGTAGCTCTTGCTTTCATCTTCCTGATCCATCCTTTCATCTTGTTTCGGAACGTTATTTGGTGAACCTTGTAACAGCCATCATAAATATTGTTTCTTTGCCATTTGGTATCGTTTCAAACCTTTTGATAATGGTTTCCATTTTAAGTAACTCGCGTCTTCGAACGCCATCAAATCTTTTCATATCTTGCCTTGCACTCTCTGATGTATTAGTTGGTCTTTCAGTTCAGCCGGGTTATATTGCCTATAGACTCATGGAAAACCAGCTTCGTTCAGTTCCATGCTTTGTAAGAGTCGCTTACGCTAATGCGTTCTACATTTGCTGTGGAGTTTCTTTCATGACTCTGACATCCATTTCATACGAGCGATTTGTAGCCGTTCGGCTACATACAAGATACAATGAGACTTTTTCATCGGAAAGAGTGCTGAAGTATGTGTCCGCCATCTGGGTCTTCAATATCCTCTTAACTTGCCTGCAATGGGCAGGAATTAGTAAAATATCAAGAGGGGCACATTTGCTTGTGTGGTTTTGCTGCCTTCTGACTTCCATCATTGCAAACATAAGAATCATGTTATTCTTACATCGGTACCGAAACCAGGTGATTTCTATCAACGTAGTTTCACAAAGCATCCAACAGAGGAGAGCAATCACTCGGACAAAAACTATTTGCATGATTGTTGGAATTTATTTCCTGTTAAACTTTCCAGTTTTGTTTGTTACAATTTATCACCAGATTTTAGAACAAGACATCAGTTACAACCATTACAGCTGGGCGGAGACTGCTGCTTTTCTGAATTCATGTACAAATCCACTTATCTGTTATTGGAAAAACCGTCACATACGTCAAAGTGTGAAGTCAATATTGACAAATTTGAGCTGTTGCTAACTCTAGCTAATATCATGTTTTATTCAAGAAACATAGATACCTGATAATCAGTACAATTCCATAGTTAATGCCATTCAATCGTGCATCGATTTGACAGGGATGGATTGTCTGGAACACCACGTGCCTCACACGCAAGCGTCACGTGACTATGCACTGTTTCTAAATCTACTTCAGCAATTGCCGAGTAGTTGGTAAGACAGCCGCGTTATCTTTCTTTGCAGGGACCTGTAATTTCTAAGACAGCAACAAAAACGAAAATCTCTTGGAACTGTTTGAACCTTTTCAGAGATTGTTCCAGCTTAAAGTGCCACAATGATCAAAAACGTACTTCCTTTTTTTTCTTCAGATTTTGAAAGTGTGTTTGCTTAACACCTGAATGGCAAAATGTTGAGCTTTGACTTTTATCCAAAGGTTGTTTACTTTGTATTCATGCTCCGCCATTACTCACGAGGAAACTGACCGATTGGACCTCAGAGGATTGGATTCAGGAAACAGTGACGTCATTTACTCACTAGTTTAAAATGCAGCTTATTATATATGTATTATATACGTCTGAAAGCTCAAAAATTAATTCTGAACCTTTGAAGTCATTTTCTCCTCGATCCAACTCTCTTAAGATCTTGAGATCTTGCACGCACGGAATGAAATAGGAATTTTTTTTTGCCTCTAATAGCAAATATGTTGTTAGTTTCAATAATTTTTTTCGCTGGAAAAGTTTTTGTGAGATCTTTCGACCTTTGTGGATTCATCGGGTTGTGTAATATTCGGGCTTAACTAATTTTCATACACAGGTTGAAATTTGATACGCGTGCAGTTTTCATGATAAAGATGACAGGAGTTTTAGCCGTGTTCTTTCTGGCAAATGATTAATAGGTAGCTACAGTTTTTAACGTCAGAAAAATGTTTGTTTAGTCATTCTAGTGTAAAATGAAGTTAATTTGGGAAGCCCACAATATTTCTTTAAGCTCATCTATTGCCCATTTAGGTAAATTTCTACGTTCTTGACCAAATTTAATTAATTTTAATTATTCTAAAAACTAGTTTACCTAAATTGTAGAAATGCTGCCGAGGGGAAGGCTCGTGCCCCCAACTGGACCTCTTTCTGGACCCCATTCGAGACACCGTGACATCATCAAATTCTAAAATCAAAATCGCAAGGTCTTTTGAAAGTTTCGAGTTCCGTGACGTCTTTCGTTTCGAAAATACAGCATTTTGAATTTCCGAATTGTCACCTTGCCTGACACCACAATACAAAGCTATTTGGTTGGAAAAAATGTCCATCCCTATGAATCTCAGCAGTTTGAGCCTTTAAATACATTAGGAGATGTGTTCGTAGTCACGTACTTTACCTCATGAGTGAGAAGTAAGCGCTTTCATTGCAAAATGATCTCCAGATGTTTTCGTTCATTACCGGCCGCTATAAAGTTTCGTTAAACGCTTTGACAAATTAACCCAGAAACAGTGTACCGCACAGACCTGAGAATTGGAGAAGTAGTTAAAAGATTTGTTTCCTTCAACATTCCAAGTTCTTAGCGTTTTTCATTTGACGACTTCGAGTTCATTTTTTTGTTGCATGACAGTGTAAACGATGCGAGAAGCGAATTGAAAAACATAGTATCATACCGCGCTTCTTAACTTCTCCATTTGCGCATAATCACAACTCCTTGAGCCTTTGACCACAATCTCTTATGTTTCGAAGAAAATTAGGTTCTCCCGATCGGAGAGCTTTTACCCTAAAACGCTCTAGGCTCACCCACTGCGGTAGCAATAAATATTGTTTCGTTTCTGGACTGATATTTTATTAGGGTCTTTGGGAATGAGTACGAAAACTGGGTTTTGAAGAGGACAAACACTTACCTTAGGGAACCCACTTTACGCTCACAAAGCGTCTAGTTATTATTTTTAGAGTAGCTTCTTGTTTGTACATAATTGTTGCCTAAAATGTTTTTTTTTTCCGATCAGAGTGTGAAACGTCACTATCCTAAAATATCTCGCCCAGTCTCTCCATTGAACACCCCGTGTTGTGCAGACCTATACAGCCAGCAATCTTACTCCATTTGGCAGCTCCAAAAATGGCCGACAAGAATTACTAAGAATAAAGACCTTTTAGAATAGACATTTTAGATGCGTGAGAAATGATAGTTTCCGCGTGAGAGCGTAGGATTGCATTCGTTTGCGTGAGTCTCAAGCTCAATGCGTGAGACTTGAGAGCTCTACCTACCAATCCAGTTACAGGATATTCAGCTCAGTTGGCTACAGCGTCGCACTGGCATCGCAAGGTCATGGGTTCAAACCCCGTTGAAGTCTAGTCTTGTTCTAATTTGGATATATTACAGAATACCTGTCCACTTACGTTTAACCTCAAAAGGCTGCCATCGCAGTCCCACAGTCACTCTATAATTTACATATTTCATTCCGCTTCAACCTCAAAAGTGCCACAGTTAAATTAACCTCGTTGTTTAATCCACACTGCGGACCACTGTAGCAGTACATTTTAGGCTTCCCTTAGCAACTGCTAAAATTGCGTTCAGAACCTGCGAGTATCATAGCTTCACTTGATTGCATATCCGCAGTTCAATATATGATCTACTTCAATATATCATATCATTCGTTAAAGAGTGAGTGTTTACTTTCCCCAGAAAATCCAACAGCTGAATTTAATCTTCTCTCGCTTTCTTTTGTTCGCTGCAGAATCACAGATCCAATGACGTAAGCATAATCATTTAATCAATCGGCCCTCAAAGTATTCCAAAACATTCAGAATCTCGCAGTGCAGATTTAGTTGAGCTTAACAGAGAAGAAAAATGCCTTGAGATCCACATCTGCCGCCATTTTGTTTTGTCTTCTTTATCACTTTGACTCCGCTGACCATTGAGACAGTAGACACAATAGCCATGTATACATATTTCTCCTAAATAGAGTTTATGACATTGTAGTGTAGGTCACGTGATGGACATACGGGATATTAGGAGAGCGGGAGAATGTTATTAGGAAGGTCTTGAGCTTAAAGGAGTCTTAAATGCAGTTTTGAGTTATCGTTCAGCACAGAATACAACATTGGCGACGAGAACGGGATTGTCCTTAGTGTGAGAACGGAATGGCGACACCAAGTTACGAGTTTGGAGGACTTTTGCCCTTCGATTGCAAAGGTGCTATTACATCGGTAGCGCCTCGTTGGAAAAAATGGAAAAAAGCGTTCGAGTATTATATCCTCGCAAAAGGAATTACAAACAGTAACCGGAAAAAAGGTTTGCTTTTACAATGTGCCGGAATCGAAGTACAGGAATTGTTCGAAACCTTGCAAGATCCAGGAGCGGCAGAAGGAGAAAATGATCGTGCTGACGAATATCAGATAGCATTGCGAACTCTTGACGCCCATTTCAGCACGCAATTAAATGAGCCCTACGAAAGGCACATTTTCCGAAGCCTCAAACAAGAAGAAGGAGAAACGGTGGATCAGTTTATTACTCGATTACGAAAGCAAGCAGAAAACTGCAATTGGGAAAATGCTGATGAGCCGATTCGTGATCAAGTCATTGATAAGTGCCGATCGTCAGAATTACGGCGAAAACTTTTGATAAAGGGAACCGATTTAACACTAGCGAAACTCCAAGAAATTGCTCGTTCATTTGAGGCCGTAGATATTCAGTTGAAAGCGATGTGTGGCGAGGAACAACAAGTAAATCGCGTCTATCATAAGGAAACCGCTGACCAATACAAGAGTCGTGGAGGGAAAAGCAGGTGTTACCGTGGTAAAAGAGAGGGTAATTTCGGTCTGGATAGTTGTTGCCAAGGGGGAACCGCGGGGTGTAAAAAGTGCCATAAAATAGGGCATTTTGCCGCAGTTTGTCAAACCAAAAATGTATCAAGCCAGGAAAACTTTTCATCCCAGGGTGTGCGAAAAAAGGGGAAGTTTGGTGTGAACTCAATTTGCGAAAGCACGTCCGGAGCTAACAGCGACAACGATGAGTATGCATTACTGTAGACAGTGGAAACATAGGTGGGATGGTAACTGTTCAACTTGGAGGTGTATCCGTGGAAGTGCTTATCGATTCTGGTGCGAGCACTAACGTAATTGATAAAAGGACATGGGAAGAGCTGAAATCCCAGAAAATCAAATGTAAATCCCAGAAATGCGATCGGAAGTTGTATGCTTATGGGTGTTGTGAGCCTCTGAAAGTTATCGGTTGTTTTGAGACAACAGTAGTCCTGTGCAAAAGTGCCTGTGAAGCTGAATTTGTAGTGATTGAAGGGAAAGGACAGCCATTGTTGGGCCGAAAGACAGCAACTGAGCTCGGGGTTCTCCGAATAGGAACTCCCATAAACATGATAAGCAGTGACATTGTGGAAGAATTTAAAGAATGTTTTCAAGGTGTGGGGAAGCTAAAAGGGTACCAGTTAAAGTTGCACGTTAAAGATGATGCCACTCCTGTGGTACAGCCCCTGCGCAGGCCACCATTCAGTCTAAGAGACAAGATTGAGAAGAAATTGGATCAGCTGGAAAGCATGGATATCATTGAGAAAGTTAACAGCCCGTCTTCATGGGTCAGTCCTGTCGTGGTTGTTCCAAAACCCAACGGGGAGGTGAGACTTTGCGTGGATATGAGGCAAGCGAACTGTGCAGTTGAGCGTGAAAGGTACCCTATCCCTACCATCGACGAAGTGCTTCAAGACATGAACCGCAGTAAAGTGTTCAGCAAGTTGGACTTAAGGTGGGGGTACCACCAAATTGCATTGTCAGAAGAGTCTCGTGAAATTACAACATTCATTACACACAAAGGCCTGTATAGGTATAAGAGACTAATGTTTGGAATATCATCAGCCCCAGAAAAGTATCAACAGGTCATCCAGCAGACGTTGCAAGACATTGAGGGAGTACATAACATCTCGGATGACATCATAGTGCACGGTGCGACTCAGGAACAACATGACGAGCGACTGCGAAAAGTGATGATGCGCCTACGTGAACGGGGCCTTACCCTTAACTTGGAGAAGTGCCAATTTTCCATGAACGAATTGACATTCATGGGCCATGTGCTTTCCAGCCGTGGGGTAGGAGTGGCGGCAGACAAGGTGAAAGCGGTGGTAGATGCAAGAGAACCCGAATCTGTTTCTGAAGTCAGGTCATTCCTCGGTCTGGTGAATTACAGTGGAAGATTTATTCCAGATCTCGCAACTCTCTCAGAACCTTCGTCAGAGCGAATCGATTCGCTCTGACGAAGGGCTAACGCTCGAAACGTCAGCTTTTAGAATCTCTGTACGGTGGCCAATTTACATTATCAACTCCGTTGATAAAACCAAATTTTTGTATACTACTTCCCCACCGACGCAGCATCACAGTTTCTTTAGAAACTACCCCTTAATTCTTCTCTCAGAACCGCTTCGAAGGTTGATGAAAAAGGGTGCTGAGTTTAAATGGGGACCCTCCCAAGCTGCAGCCTTTCAGAAGATGAAAGAAGAGTTATCCCGAGCAGAAGTTCTAGGATACTATGACAAAGAGGCTGTGACACATGTTATTAATTATGCAACCCCGGTGGGGTTGGGTGCTGTGCTTGCCCAGAAACAAGGAGGTGAATTCAGAGTGATTATGTATGCTAGTCGCAGCCTTACTGACGTTGAACGCAGATACAGCCAAACTGAGCGAGAGGCGCTAGCCATCGTATGGGCATGCGAGCGCTTTCATACTTATTTATATGGAACCAAGTTTCTCCTTGTAGCAGATCACAAGCCGTTGGAAGTTCTGTACTCCAAGAAGTCAAAACCCGGCTCCAGAGCGCATTGAACGTTAGGTATTGCGCATGCAAGAATTTAATTACATAGTCATACAAAAGCCAGGCCGTGAAAACATAGCAGATGCCTTATCCAGATTGATTTGTCAAGATCAGCAGCAAGGGGGTAGGATAGAGAACGTTGCGGAGGAGTATGTGCAATTCGTATCCCAGACAGCGACTCCAAAAGCCATGACGACACGGGAGGTGGAAGTGCATGCACACCAAGATAAGGAGCTCTCCGATGTCAGACAGTGCATCCGTGTTGGTGACTGGAACAACAAAGAAACAGTTCAATATTTTCCAGTAAGAGGAGAACTATGTACCAAGGGCAAAGTAGTTCTGCGGGGGACCCGCATCGTTATCCCCCGTAGTTTAAGACAGCGGGTACTGTCTATTGCACACGAGGGTCACGTGGGGATAGTTGCCACGAAATTAAGGCTGCGAACAAAAGTTTGGTGGCCTGAGATAGACAAAGATGCAGAACGCTATGTGCGGTCCTGCCATGGATGTCAATTAGTCGGACAACCTACGCCACCAGAGCCTTTGATGCCCACTGAACTACCGCAAGGCAAATGGCAGGACTTGTCTTTAGACCTTTTGGGGCCGATGCCACATGGGGAGTACCTGTTGGTGGTTGTTGACTATTACACCAGATACTATGAAGTAGAAATCTTGACATCAATCGTCGCGTCCCAGATCATCTTGCGTCTTGACAGAATATTTGCTGTCCATGGTCTACCTGTGAGCATAACGAGTGATAACGGACCGCAGTTCCGATCCGAAGAATTTGAGAAGTACCTTGTGGATAATGGCATTCTACACCGTAAGGTTACTCCATTATGGGCCCAAGCCAATGGCGAGGTAGAGCGACAAAACCGGAGTTTGCTCAAGAGTATGAGGATCGCACAAGCGGAAGGTAAAGATTGGAGGATAGAGCTCGTTCACTACCTCGCAACCTATAGAACAACGCCACACAGTGTTACCGGAGTCTGCCCGGCAGAGTCATTGTTTGGCCGAAGAATACGCACAAAGCTGCCAGAGGTATGCGAGAGAGCAGTAAACAATGAAGAACTACGTGACTGTGACTGGGAAAAGAGGACAAAGGCGAAGATTTATGCAGACACAAGTAGAGGCGCTCAACCAAAGCTGAAAAAGTCGAACAAGCTGTCAACCAATTTTCAGCCTGAAGCTTATGAAATCGTTGAGAGAAAGGGTAATAGTGTGGTGATTCAGTCCCCGCAAAAGAGTCAGAAAGGTCAATACCATAGGAACGTGACAGAAGTCAAGAAATTTAACACAAGAGAAGAGCAACCTGATAAAAGTAGTGATCATGAAGAAGAGCCACCGGTGGATCATCATGACATGGAAGGAAGACCGCAACGAAACAGACACCCTCCGGATCGCTACGGGGAATGGGATCAACAGTGAACAGTGATTATTATCTGCTCTTTAAGATTGAACAATGTTGTTGTTGCAAAGGAAAAAAAAAAAGTAGTATAAATGTCTTGAACCTCAAGGACAATGTTTTTTTTGGTTGAGACTGACTGCGACTTATTGATTCGAACTCAGCGTTTGGATTGTGTTTGACCACTAAGGAATATGCTTTATATTCTGTAAAGAAAAGGAGGGATGTAGTGTAGGTCACGTGATGGACATACGGGATATTAAGAGAGCGGGAGAATGTTATTAGGAAGGTCTTGAGCTTAAAGGAGTCTTAAATGCGGTTGTGAGTTATCGTTCAGCACAGAATACAACAGACATGGCCGCGCGGGGATATGAATTTTATCTTCCAGTGCTGAAAGTATACTGCTGAGAGATACTTTCAGCACGAGAAGATAAAGCGGCCATGTAATCTTCTTTTCATTTTATAGATACTGATGAAATTTCCACATAAAACACAACTTTTTTTATTCATTTTCGAAACAGCAAAATAAAGCAATTTAAGTGTGCTGGTGTACCAGCACACTTAAGCGGTAAGCTGTCTTGTAATTGGCTAATTATGTTAGTAACCATAGCGACACCAATATCCTCAACCGTGAAAGATAAAGATAGTATCAGTGTTCACTGCGCGCGATGAAGATATGCATGAATTTTTAGTAAAAGGAAAAATCCTGGTATATCCGGTTATCAGATAATGATACAAATATGATAGTTCGGACTCATGTAAAACATTTACATCAGTTCGAGATATATTTGTGTGACCATATATATTTGACGTAGTCACATTAAATTTGCATAGCCGTAAATACTTGTCGTCACCTAATCTCGTACCCAGATCTTCCACGGTCATACGGAAGGAAGATCTGGTAAAGTTCGATTTCGAGAATGCTCAGTGCCAGCGAGGCCCGAAATACGGGCTTTTCTATCACTGCGCATGTTCGTACTCTCTGTTGTGATTTTGGGTGACTTTGCGGAATAAACATGGATTTCGAGAGTATTCTTGAAGAGATTCTTTTGGGTAGGGGACAAGGAAACCTTAAACTTAAGCCGAAACAGAGAGAAGCGCTACAGGTGATTGTTTTTCAACGGTCGAGATTGTTTAATTGTCGGAGAAACTGCAGAATCACTGAAACGAGCGCTTAGGCTTAATCAATAAACGAGTGCTATTTTCTTCACACGATCTCGTGCAAAGTGTAGTTAGCCAAACTGTAAATTGAAAGCTAAAATGCTAAAGAGGGTTTAGGCCTAATCACTAAAACTAACGCTTTGGCTTAATCAGTAAACGAGAGCTATTTTCTTCACACAATCTTGTGAAAAGTGTAGTTAGCCAAACCGCAAATTGAAAGCGAAAATGTTAAAGAGTGCTTAGACCTAATCATTGCAACGAGTGCTATTTTCTTGACACGATCTCGTGAAAAATGTAGTTAATCTAACCGTAAAATTCACAATTGATCACTACTTAATTCGCGAGTCACGCTTTAAGAACGAGAAACACTGTTTTGAATAAATTACATACTTCAACTTGAATTTATTAGTTTCTGCGTACCGCGTAGCAAGCTACGCAGAACTTTATTCGAGTGGCAGGGTACGTGGGGCTTTCGTCGGTATCATTTACACAAACGTCGCAAATTTTTGAAATGATTTTCCTCAACTGTAAAGCTTTTGCGGCGTCGGAAAAAACAAAACTTTCCTCCGCACAACTGACATTTATTCAAAACAGCACATGAGCTTGCGAAAACCAAACCTCCATTAAGTGCCCCGCGAAATAAGCCAATCGGAGCTTAGATTGCATATCCGCAACCTATTTTTAGTAGCCAATGAAAAATGGTGTACTGTCGAACTTTACCAGATCTTACATTTCCACTGACAGAGTGAGATCTGGGTACGAGATTAGTCGTCACCGTAAATATTTGTTTTCGCTGTAGGTGACATATTTTTAATATACAGATTTAGCCAAGCCTAAAAGCAGAGCTCCCGGGTTATTCATTCTTACAATAAGTTAACCTGGCTTGAAGGGGGCAGTTTGTAAAGAAACTGTGGTGCCGCGTCGGTGGTGAAGTAGTATACAAAAATTTGGTTTTATCAACGGAGTTGATAATCTAAATTAGCCAACGTACAAAGACTCTAAGAGCCAGTCGATCGTCATTTTAATCTCCCTAACCACTCCAAAAAACACATGGCTGTCTGCGGCCTTTCCCTACATCTAGGTACGACGGAAAGCCGCAAGAATCTGGAACAAAAATTCATCTTCCAAATCGGCACCCTTAATCCTCATGGTATTAACGAATATATTCCTATTTTTCACGTTGCCACCAATAGCATAGCTTCTACTCTACTATAAAAACTACACGTAACCCATAATTCCTCGATTCGCTCTGACGAAGGGCTAACGCTCGAAACGTCATCTTTTAGAATCTCTGTACGGTGGCCAATTTACATTAACAACTCCGTTGATAAAACCAAATTTTTGTAACCTGGCTTGAGCCTGCGATCCAATCGAAACCCAGTAACTGGTCAACGGTCAACTTCAAAAAACAGCTGACCTCGATTAGTTCTAAACTTGAGCCTATGATATGGTCACGTGATACTGGTCACATTGGCATAGAAGGAGGGGGTGGACGTACGTACGGTATTACGCAGACCAAAACCAAATTTTCTTGCACATAGTACCTCATTTTCTTACCCATGGGGCTCCGCTCGCCCGGAACTCTGCCTTTTTTCATAAACAAGAGTCAACCGAGGGTAAAACAAAGCAAATAAGAACAGGTGGAAGTTTCCTTAGTGTTCTCAATGCTATTTCACTGTTAAGTGCCACAACAAGAAAAAAGGTAGAGATTTCCCATTATGATGATGGAAGATGCGAAACTTTCAGTGAAAAGACGTTAAATTATATATAAAACATTTTAAAATTACATTGGGGAGCATATTTGTTGCTGCTCTTTTCAGTTGCAATTGCACTAAAAGAGGAACGTGACAAAGGCCCTAGTCAAGTTAATAAACGTAAAGCATGCAGTTGTAATAATCGTGAAATTTACCTAGAGGATATACCAAGCTAGGCTTTTATTTAATT
>NC_090889.1:21484282-21501782 GCF_036669925.1 Montipora capricornis
TGGTAAATGTCAATTTCGCCAGTCGTTGGCCAAGTAACAGCATAACCTGTCACAAGTCACATTTCAATTTATAAACAAGGGATTTTTGGTTCATTTCGCGGAGTTTCAGATGTTGTTTGATCGTGTGGCTGACAAACGTGGGCTGGACGGTTACTGGAATCTTCCGGCTCAGATCTTTGAGTTGTGCGCGAACAATATCGGCTTAAGCCTGGTCTTTAAATGGAATAACAACGCAAACAGGATCTCATTCATTGTATGGTAACTCGAGAACAGGATGATCAGAAGCTTTGACTGCAATAAAGCGGGAGATGGTGGAATTAGTTAACCTGTCTGGGTAACTCAGTCGAGGAAACACCAATTTACTTCTTTGTTTTATATTTATACTTATGCAAATGTTTATCTTCACTTTTAGCTTAAAAATGACCGAAGTTCGGTCGACACGTTTTGTCTTTTTACCGTTAGTTTTTACTGCAAATTGTTTAAGAAACCTTAACTTAAACGGATTCTTATTTTAAGCAGTAGAAAAAACTTTCGAATTAAATAGCGGGAACGTTCTCCAAAAATACATTAAACCGATGCAGGTGTTTTTCCAAGTTGAGGTTTTCAAAGTGGGAGGAGAAAAGGACTTTAAAATGTATGTTTTTAACTTGTTACCTTTGAAACGTAATGAAGAGTGATTGATAGGATCAGCAAGATATTTGTTCATTGGGTTGCTTTGTTTGATAACCGTTGCTATAATCGAAGCCCCTATTTGCACGTTCGTCAGTCTTGCGTGATAAATCAAGGTATGGCCAGCAATATCTCACGTGAAGGCAGATCTTGCTTCCTTCATCTTCCTGATCCATCCTTTCATCTTGTTTCGGAACGTTATTTGGTGAACCTTGTAACAGCCATCATAAATATTGTTTCTTCGCCATTTGGTGTCGTTTCAAACCTTTTGATAATGGTTTCCATTTTAAGCAACTCGCGTCTTCGAACTCCATCAAATCTCTTCATATCTTGCCTTGCGCTCTCTGATGTATTAGTTGGTCTTTCAGTTCAGCCGGGATATATTGCCTTTAGACTCATGGAAAACCAGCTTCGTTCAGTTCCATGCTTTGTAAGAGTCGCGTACACTAATGCGTTCTACATTTGCTGTGGAGTTTCTTTCATGACTCTGACATCCATTTCATACGAGCGATTTGTAGCCGTTCGGCTACATACAAGATACAATGAGACTTTTTCGTCACGAAGAGTGCTGAAGTATGTGTCCGCCATCTGGGTCTTCAACATCCTCTTAACTTGCCTACAATGGGCAGGATCCGGAATTAGTAAAATATCAAGAGGGACACATTTGCTTGTGTGGTTTTGCTGCCTTCTGACTGCCATCATTGCAAACATAAGAATCATGTTATTTTTACATCGGTACCGACACCAAGTGAGGTCTATCAACGTAGTTTCACAAAGCATCCAACACAGGAGAGCAATCAGTCGGACAAAAACCATTTGCATGATTGTTGGAGTTTATTTCCTGTTAAACGTTCCAGTTTTGTTTGTAACAATTTATCACCAGATTTTAGAACAAGACATCAAAAGTTACAACCATTATAGCTGGGCGGAGACTGCTGCTTTTCTGAATTCATGTACAAATCCACTTATTTGTTATTGGAAAAACCGTCACATATGTCAAAGTGTGAAGTCAATATTGAGGAAGTTGAGCTGTTGCTAACTCTAGCCAATGTCATGTTTTATTCAAGAAACATAGATACCTGAAAATCAGTACAATTCCATAGTTAATGCCATTCAATCGTGCATCGATTTGACAGGGATGGATGGTGTGGAACAGCACGTGCCTTACACGCAAGCGTCACGTGACTATGCACTGTTTCTAAATCTACTTCAGCAATTGCCGAGTAGATGGTAAGACAGCCGCGTTATCTTTCTTTGCAGGGACCTGTAAGATCTAAGACGGCAACGAAAATGAAAATCTCTTGGAACTGTTTGAACCTTTTCAGAGATTGTTCCAGCTTAAAGTGCCACAATGATCAAAAACTCACTTCTTTTTTTTCTTCAGATTTAGAAGGTGTGTTTTCTTAATACCTGAATGGCAAAATTTTGAGCTTTGACTTTTATCCAAAGGTTGTTTACTTTGTGTGTAAGTTTTGGATTTCATGCTCGCCATTACTCACGTGGAAACTGACCGATTGGACCTTAGAGGGTTGGATTCAGGAAAAAGTGACGTCATTTACTCACTAGCTTAAAATGCAGCTTATTATATATTATATACGTCTGAAAGCCCAAAAATTAATTATGAACCTTTGACGTCATTTTCTCTTCGATCCAGCTCTCCCAAGATCTTAATTAAAGTTAGTAGTGGCGGACCATTAAATAAGAAAATTCCAGTTAAAATAAAAACGAGTCTTTTTTAAATCAAGCCTTAAAACTTTGGTCGCTTACTGTTTAGTTAACATAGTTTTGAAATCAGCAGGTACAAAACACACGTCACAGGTAATTGTTTGATCCTGAACTCGGGTGAGAAATTTATATAGTTGCGTATATGGCTATTGGCGCTGATTATGCTTCTTGCTTGCACGCACGGAATGAAAATTAATAGGAATATTTTTTTGCCTCTAATAGCAAATAAGTTGTTAGTTTCAATAAATTTTTTCGCTGGAAAAGTTTTTGTGAGATTTTTCGGCTTTTGTGGATTCATCGGGTTGTGTAATATTCGGGCTTAACTAATTTTCATACACAGGTTGAAATTTGACACGCGCGCAGTTTTCATGATAAAGATGACAGGAGTTTTAGCCGTGTTCTTTCTGGCAAGTGATTAATAGGTAGCCACAGTTTTTAACGTCAAAAAATTGTTTGTTTAGTCATTCTAGTGTAAAATGAAGTTAATTTGGGAAGCCTACAATATTTCTTTAAGCTCATCCATTGCCCATTTAGGTAAATATTTACGTTCTTGACAAAATTTAATTAATTTTAATTATTCTAAAAACTAGTTTACCTAAATTGTAGAAATGCTGCCGAGAGGAAAGCTCGTGCTCCCAACTGGACCTCTTTCTAGACCCCATTCAAGACACCGTGACGTCATCAAATTCTAAAATCAAAATCGCAAGGTCTTTTGAAAGTTTCGAATTCCGTGACGTCTTTCGTTTCGAAAATACAGCATTTTGAATTTCCGAATTGTTACCTTGCGTGACACCACGATACAAAGGTATTTGGTTGGAAAAAAATGTCCATCCCTATGAATCTCAGCAGTTTGAGCCTTCAAGTACATTAAGAGATGTGTTCGTACTCACGTACTTTACCTCATGAGTGAGAAGTAAGCGCTTTCATTGCAAAATGATCTCCAGATGTTTTCGTTGATTACCGGCCGCTAAAAAGTTGCATTAAACGCTTTGACAAATTAACCCAGAAACAGTGTACTGCAAAGACCTGAGGAATGGAGATGTAGTTAAAGGATTTGTTTCCTTCAACATTCCAAGTTCTTGGCCTTTTTCATTTATCGATTTCGAATTTATTTTCTTGTTGCGTGACAGTGTAGACGATACGAGAAGCGAAATGAAAAACATAGTATCATACCGCGCTTCTTAACTTCTCCATTTGCGCATAACCACAACTTATTGCGCCTTTGACCACAATCCCTTGAGTTTAGAACAAAACTAGGTTCTCCCAATCGGAGAGCTGCCTCGTTCGTTTGTTCCAGGCTCACCCACTGTAGTGTTTCGTTTATGGACTGGTAATTTGTTAGGGTGTTTGGGAATGAGTGCGAAAACTGGATTTTGAAGAGGACACACTTAACTTAGGCAACCCAGTTTACGCTCACGGAGCGTCTAGTTATTACTTTTAAGTAACTTCTTGTTTGTAAATAATTTTCGCCTAAAATGTATTTTTTTGCGATCTGAGTGTGAAACGTTACTGTCCTATAATATCTCTCCATTGAACACCCCGTGTTGTGCAGATTCATAAGGCCAGCCATCTTACTCCATTTGGCAGCTCCAAAAATGGCCGACAGGCATTGCTAAGAATAAAGATCTTTTAGAATAGACATTTTAGATCGGTGAGAAATAATAGTTTCAGCGTGAGAGCGTAAGATTGCATTCATTTGCGTGACTTGAGAGCTCTGCCTACCAATCCAGTTACAGGATATTCAGCTCAGTTGGCTACAGCGTCGCAATGGCATCGCGAGGTCATGGGTTCAAACCCCGTTGAAGTCTAGTCTTGATCCAATTTGGATATATTACAGAATACCTGTCCACTTACATTTATGTCAGTCTATAATTTACATATTTCATTCCGCTTCAACCTCAAAAGTGCCACAGTTAAATTAACCTCGTTGTTTGATCCACACTGCGGACCATTGTGGCAGTACAGTTTAGGCTTCCCTTAGCAACTGCTAAAATTGCGTTCAGAACCTGCGAGATTGAAGCTTCACTTGATTGCATATCCGTAATTCAATATATGATTTACTTTACTATACCATTTCATTCGTTAAAGAGTGAGTGTTTACTTCGCGCAGAAAATCCAACTGCTGAATTTAATCTTCTCTCGCTCTTTGTTGTTCGCTGCAGAATCACATATCTAATGAAGCGGCATCATTTCATCGGCCCTCAAAGCGCTCCAAAACATTCAGAATCTCGCGGTGCAGATTTCGTTGAGCTTGACAGAGAAGAGAAATGCCTTGAGATCCACATCTGCCGCCATTTTATTTTTGTTTTCTTTATCACTTTGACTCCGCTGACCATTGAAACGGTAAAGACAATAGCCGTATTTAGTATAGAGCGGTTTTCAATTGAGTGTCGAAAGTAATTAGCTAATTACTATGGTTTTGCATCTACTTCACTTAGTGATTGGCTCAAAGTTTTTGCGCCACTTTTTCAACCAATCAAAAGTGAAACCAGAACCAATTGTGGCTCGCGCGTGCACATTTTCCCGCCTTTTCTGTCGGCTACTTGTAATTACTTCGAGTTTTGATTGGTTTGCTGGATTGTCTCCGACCTTTTTGATTGGCCAAAGTAATTACTTTGGTTTTGGTTTTACGGCACTCGATTGAAACTCGCTCTATACTAAAACAGTGGATAGCGTTGAACGCGCGCGCTGATTGGCTACTCAAACTTCCAATACCCTTTGCTATTCACCTCCGAGCAATTCGCGCGGAATTTGCGCCCGAAAATGTTGTAGGTTTTGCAGGAATAAATGAGTTAAAACCATTATTTGTGCTAGACTATCTCACTGTTTTACTATATACTAAAACAACTATTTACCACAATGTCGGTGGTTAGTGGTGGATATTTTCCGTAATTTCAGCACGAGAAGATAAATTTCGTATCCCCAGGGGGCCATGTAATGTTCTGTTTATTTTATAGATACTGATGAATTTCCACATAAAACACAACCTTTTTTTATTCATGTTCGAAACAGCAAAATAGTGCACATAAAGTGTGCAGGTGTGCCTGAGCGGTAAGCTCTTGTAATTGGCTAATCATGTTAGTAACCATGGTGAAACCAATATCCTCAAACATGAAAGATAAAAATAGTGTCTTCACTGTGCGCGATGAAGATATGGTTTTAGTAAAAGGAAAAATCTTGGTATGTCATCACTATCTATATAATAATGATATATATATATATAATAGGTCGGACTCCTGTAAAATATTTACATCAGTTCGAGATATATTTGTGTGACCATATATATTTGACGTAGTCACATTAAATTTACACAGCCGTAAATACTAGCCGTCACCGTAAATATTTGTTTCCGTGGTACGTAGGTGACACATTTTTAATATATAGATTTAGCCAAGCCTAAAGGCGGAGCTCCAGGGTTATTTACTCTTACAATAAGTTAACCTGGCTTGAGCCTGCGATCATCTCGAAACCCAGTACATGGTCAGCGGTCAACTTTAAAAAAGCTGACCTCGATGAGCTCTAAACTTGAGCCCGCGATATGGTCACGTGATACTGGTCACATTGGAGGGGTGGACGTAAGTACGGTATTACGGTGACCAAAACCAAATTTTCTTTCACAGAGTACCTCATTTTCTTACCCACGGTGCTCCGCGCGCGCCTTCGGCGCGTGCAAATCCGCTTTTATTGTTTTTCATAAACAAGATTCAACCGAGGATAAAATAAAGCAAACAAGAACAGGTGGAAGTTTTCTTAGTGTTCTCAATGCTATTTCACTGTTAAGAGCTACAACAAGAAAAAAGGTAGAGATTTCCCATTACAATGATGGAAGATGTGAAAATGTCAGTGTTGAAACGATAGAGTACACATAAAACATTTTAAAATTAAATTGGGGAGCATATGTGTTGGTGCTCCTTCCTGCAGTATTTGCACTTAAATATTAACGTGACTCAGACCCTATCCAAGTTAATAAACGTAAAGCAGTTTTCATAATCGTGAAATTTACCTAGAGGATATACCAAACTAGGTTTTTATTTAATTTTGTCTTGTCAGAGTTGATATGTGTTTATCCTCTTCTTGTCACACTTTTCATGTTTCCGTGTTGAAATCTCGTCTCTATGCAACTTACATAACTTCGAAAAAATTCAGAGACAATAAAATTGAAACTATTGCATCTGTTAAATATGTCAGTCGCACAACGAGTATTTCTTTGACTTTCCGTCCTCCAACTGTTAATTTTTGTGATTTGTTTCGTAATAACTGCGAAAACTTGTGAACAACTTGTGAATACTGTAATGGCTAGTCTGACAACGGTGGCTTGGCAGCGACGAAACACCCGTTGTCAGATTAGCCATTACAGTATTCACAAGGCAAGTTTTCACAAAATTGTAATGTATTTGGTTTTTGAGGTAAGAATTCTGTTGATATTGAATGTAAGGAGAAATGTAGACTCGGAAAAATATCCGAGTCCCAGATGGGATTTGAACCCACGACCCTCCGTGATCTAGTCGGATGCTCTAACCACTGAGCTACTGGAGACTCTATGGTGAGCAAGGGTCAATTTGTGGGTCTCCACTGGAACCGCATCGCGCGGCTACACAGCCAAGTATTGACTAGCACATTTGAAACTCACTAACAGCATCACGCTGTCACATTAATGCATATCAAGATGCAGCCAACCAACCTCCAAAGGGAGTGTGTTAACGATGAAACAACAACAATGATATTGAATGTAAGGAGAAATGTAGACTCGGAAAAATATCCGAGTCCCAGATGGGATTACACCCGTTGTCAGATTAGACTCGGATATCTTTCCGAGTCTACATTTCTCCTTTCATTCAATATCATTGCTGTTGTTTCATCGTTAAGAATTCTGTCATCATTGTTATTTTAAAGTAAAAACTAACGGTAAAAGGACACGACGTTTCGACCGAACTTCGGTCATTATCTAGCTAAAAGTGAAGATAAAAATTTGTGAAGTATAAATATAAATCAAAATAGTAAAAGGATATATATATAGTATGAAAATGTAAAAATGGGGAGTAAAAAACATGCAAGAATAATATAATTAGAAATGAATAAAAAACTTTCGCACGAATTGAGTCTGACTAAAAAACATTTCACAAATGAGAAAGTCAAACTTGTTCTTGCACCTTTTTAAGACGGTAAAATTCGCCAACAAGGCAAAGCACAAAGCAATGAACGGGGCCCATAGAAGTTGGCGGATGTGGGCAATTTGACCAGTATGGCGAAAATGACAATTTTGCCACAATCGCCAATAAGGCAAAACATGCACAAAGCAATGAAGAGGGCCATCAAAATCATCAAAATGTGAGCTAAGGAGACCTTTCTAGCCCTTAATAAAAAAAACGAGCGATTCACAATATGATATTTGTCTACGGCACTAATAGATAAATGTACTGAGGTGCAACATATTGAATTCGTCCGCTCGCCATTTGGTAAATGTCAATTTCGCCAATCGTCGACTAAGTAACGTAAAAGTGGTTTGACAAAATTGGCAACATATCGCCGAATGTGCCAATATTGTCAATTTCGCCAAAATCGCAAGAATTTCCCCTAAGTGGTGTTACTAGCAATGGATGAAGTAATTTGACGAAATTGGCATAGTATCCCCAAATTTGCCGATTTTGTCAATTTCGCCAAAATCGCAAACGTTCACCCAAGTGGTGTCAATGCCAGTGGATGAACTAATTTGACGAAATTGGCAAAATATCGCCAAAATCGCCAAATCTTCAGCATCCGAGTTTCCTAGATAGCAACGGATGACGTGCTCTGACAAAATTGGCGAAATATCGCCAATTTCGCTAATTTTGCCAAGGTTGTCAATCGTAGAGCTCTTTCGCCAAATCTGCCATTTTTGTCATCCCATGCATTTCTGGACATAAGTGGAGGATCATTGGGCACAAAATAAAGTTCCACACGGAAATGGTTTCCATGCAATAGAGATAGACGCATTCTTGTGCTCGTCTACGAGTGGATGCAAATGCCGCCGCGTGTAAACAGCATAATCTGCATCACACAGGTCACACTTAAATTGATAAACAAGGGATTGTTGATTCACAACAGACGGCTTGGCGTACGTACTACGGCCGAAGCTTGTAGGGGACATGCGAGATAATTCTGGGTGGACAAAAAAAAGCATGTAAATGCGACATAACAAACTAGAAAATCCGAGATAGAAAATGCGACATAACAAAGTAGAAAATACGACATAACAAAGTAGAAAATGGGAGATAAAAAACTAGAGAATGCGAGATAACAAACCAGAAAATGCGAGATAACAAACTAGAAAATGTAAAAAATATATAAAAACTAGAAAATGCAACCCAACAAAATAGAAAATGCGAGATAAAAAAACTAAAAAATGCGAGATAGAAGTGCAAGATGAACAACTAGAAAATGCGACATAGAAAATGCGAGATAAAAGACTAGAAAATGTGAGATAAAGAATTTCTTTAAATTAAAAACTTGGGAATCGAGGAGTGGGGACGGGGAATCCCTACAATAGAAATCTTCATAACGAGGAATGTCGAAATGAGAATAAAGGAGGCCAGTGGAAATTTATTAAAGGTGTGACAATTATCTCTGGTATTGAGTTTTCATAGCAGCTTCCATGTGCCATAAACATGCAGATCAACAGCAGCAAACCTTCCAAATGCGTACTTTTTGACCTAAGACGTTAAAATTCACGCTTTAACCCACTGTCGCTTTTAAAACTGTGTTACGAAAAATAGTATTGCGTGACAAGCGTTACTTTCTAGACGCTTCCCTAGAGTTCGTAGTTTGTTTATTTTTAGGTTCATGCGTAAGCGTTTCTAAATCGGTGTGTTTTGTAATCTTCCTATAATTAGATTGATTACTAATTTAGAAAGTTCTAGAAGTTTATTGTCAGAGTATATAAGTAGACGAGTCCAAGCGGAGTGTTTTTCTAACTAGTTTTTCACAAGCGAAGAGAGTTGGCGTTGGCCGTGTTTAGTCAAGTGTGACAGAAGCTGTGTTTATTCAAGTTGGCGGAGGCCGTGTAAGTTTGTCGAGTACGAGTTATTCAGAGTTTTACTTCGTGGAAACTACGTTCATTTTGGAATAAATCTTCTTGTTGTTGTTCCGACAACCCTGTGTTCAGTTTAGTTTGCAAGCTACCTTTCCTCAAAACATTCGAACTCGTAACATTGGGGGCCTGTCCGGGAGAGGAATTCATTTGTTTGCTGACTACAGAAACCAGGAAAGGACAATTCAAGAAGGAGTTACAGAAAAGTAAGAAGAGCTGTACGAGAGAGTATATCGTGTTTTTGCCGTGAAATACTGCTATGGAAATCGATAAGTTTATACAGATTGGAGAAAAGTTCGGATTGGAGGGAGAAAAGCTGCTCGAGTTTGTAGAGAAGCAACAAAAGTTAGAGGAAGAAAAACAAGAAAAACGCAGACAATTGGAAGAGGAAAGAGAGGAGAAACTTAGACTACTTGAAGAAGATACAAGAAGAGAAGACGAAGAGAGAGAAACTAGGCGACAAGAACGCGAACTAAGAAAGTTGGAGATGGAAGCCGAGCTGTTGAAACAGAAACAGGCTATTGAAGCGGCAAAAAGAGAACACGAGTTGGAGATTGCACGTTTGGCTGTGGAGAATGCTGACGGACGTCCTGAAGTGAGAGAGGATCGGGCTAAGGCACCTAAACTCCCCTCTTTTGTTGATGGTAAAGACGATTTGGACGCGTATTTGCAGAGGTTCGAGAGATTTGCCGAAACAGCTAAGTGGAAAAAAGATGGATGGGCATCGAAGCTCAGTGCTCTGTTGTCTGGACGGGCACTAGAAGTGTATTCACGTCTATCGGAGGACGCAGCTAAGGATTATGACAGGGTAAAGATTGCGTTAATGAAGAGATATGACCTTACCGAAGACGGCTATCGTCGAAAATTTAGAGCATCCAAACCAGAAGTTGACGAAAGTCCGGAGCAGTTTATTGTGCGACTGGACAGATACCTGTTACGGTGGCTAGAGCTTTCGAATACTGCGCGAAGCTTTGATGGTCTTAAGGACTTGATCGTGAAAGAACAATTTATTGACTCTTGCCCTAAGGATTTGGCAATTCACCTGCGAGAAAGGGCACCTGAGACCCTAGCAAAGATTGCGAAGATCGCTGACCAGTACTTGGAGGTTCATGGTAAACATTTGTTCAGCTCAGCGGGCAGAAAGCCAACAGTACAGCCTGAGAGGGACGAAGCCAAGAACATGCAGATTAATCCACCAGCTCTGCATTGCTTTAAGTGCAACACCCGAGGTCATAAAGCTGTCAACTGCCCAACCCTAACAAGAAAGTGTTTCCTATGTGGTAAGCAGGGACATCAAGCTAGAAACTGTCGATCAGGTGGACGCAGATCAGGAGGACAAAGTAGGGATGGTAACCCTGTGCAGCGTGGTCAAGTGAGTGCCAGTTGTTTAGTTCAGCCACCTGAGGTTAAACCTACTGATGAAGAAGTTAAGGCCTGTATTAAAGATGATAAGTTGCTGTTAGCCTGTGGTAAGAAGATTCCATTGTTGAGTCGTGCTTGTGTTGAACCGTTGACTGGAGTGAGAAGTAAAATGCCTGTTGTGAAAGGTAGAGTTGGAGAGAAGCCCGTTGATGTCCTGAGAGATACTGGTTGTAGTGGAATTGTAGTAAAGAGGGACCTCGTGCCTGTGGATCAGTTTACTGGCGAATTTGATGTTATGCTGCTCATTGACAATACGGCAAGGAAAGTTCCCATCGCAAAGATTGATGTTGATACACCTTATCTCAAGGGCCAAGTGGAAGCGCAGTGTCTTCCCGATGCTGTTTATGATTTGATTATTGGTAATGTACCAGGCGCAAGAGCCGTTGACGACCCAGACCCAAGCTGGCAAGTTCCTGTACAAGAAGCTTGTGCTGTAACCACGAGAAGTCAAGCTAAGAAAGCTGGAGAACATATTCCGTTGAAGGTACCAGATACCAAAGAAAGTCCTGTAATTGATAGAGAAAAGCTCAAGCAAATGCAGCGTGATGACGAGAGCCTACAGAAATTTTGGGAGAAAGATGACGTAGTTGTGAGAGGCCAGGCTGAGACTTCATTTGAAGTGAAAGGTGATGTTCTGTACCGCGTCTACAAGCACCCTTATGTGAACGGAGGTAAACCCCTGAAGCAGGTTATGGTTCCTGTGCAGCTGAGAAGTCGAATAATGGAACTAGCTCACGGATCGATCATGGGAGGTCACATGGGAGTAAAGAAAACGACTGATAAGATTCAAAGCGCCTTCTATTGGCCAGGCATTCAAGGGGACGTGACTTGTTATTGCAAGTCCTGTGATGTATGTCAGAAGACAGTTAACAAGGGTTCCGTACCAAAGGTTCCCCTAGAGAAGATGCCATTAATTGACAAGCAATTTAAGAGAGTAGCAATCGACCTGGTTGGACCTATTGTTCCCCCGAGTGAGGACGGTCATAGATATATATTGACATTGGTCGACTTTGCAACTCGTTATCCTGAAGCTGTCCCGCTGAAGAAAATTGATACTGAGACTGTGGCAGAAGCGTTGGTGGATATCTTTAGTCGTTTGGGAGTGCCTGAAGAGATCTTGAGTGACCTTGGTACGCAGTTCGTCTCTGAGTGTATGAAGGAAGTGACGCGGCTTTTGAGCATTAAACAGCTCACCACGACTCCATATCATCCTATGTGTAATGGCCTTACGGAAAAGTTTAATGGAACAATGAAGAGCATGTTAATGAGATCGTGCAGCGAACAGCCAAGACAGTGGCATCGCTATATTAACCCGTTGCTGTTTGCATATCGTGAAGTTCCTCAGGAGTCTACTGGTTTTTCGCCGTTTGAGTTGCTGTATGGAAGAGCTGTCAGAGGACCGATGTTTATTCTCAAAGAGCTTTGGACGAAAGAGTTGGAGGAGCCTGAAGTAAAGAACAGCTATCAGTATGTGTTTGAGCTACGCGAGAAGCTTGAAGATACCCTCAAACTGGCGCACACCGAGCTTCAGAAAGCCCAGAACAAAGGCAAGCATTATTACGATCGAAAGACTAAAGTCAGGAAGTTTGTACCTGGAGATAAAGTGTTAGTGCTGCTACCGACCGACCACAACAAGCTCCTAATGCAGTGGAAAGGTCCATTTGAGGTTAGTGCTGTAGTTGGTCTCAATGATTATAGAGTGAGAGTCAAAGGAAAAGAGAGAGTTTACCATGCTAATCTACTGAAGAAGTATTTTGAGCGAGAGGATCCTGTTTCCGTTGGAGCAGTTGCTGTTGAAGCGAACGCTAACATTTGTAAGAACGAACATGTTGAGAGTGAAGTAGAAGAAGTTGACCCTGTGGATTGTATTGATTTTCTGGAGATTGGTGGTTATGTCGCGAAAGAGTCAGTCAATGATGTGACCATAGGAGATAACCTTTCTCATGAGCAAAGAGCAGAGTTCATGGATCTTGCAAATGAGTTTCAAAGCTTGTTCACAGAAGCCCCAGGCACAACAAGTTTGGCTCAGCATCATATCAAGCCTACATCCGACCAACCAGTTAGATCAAGACCATACCCAGTACCGTATAGCCTAAGAGAATCGCTGAAGAAGGATATTACAGACATGATGAAGATGGGAGTCATAAGAGAATCAAGTTCGCCGTATGCTTCGCCTGTTGTAGTTGTTAAGAAAAAGACATTTCAAATCGTGTGTGCGTGGACTATCGTAAACTGAATAAGTTAACCGTGTTTGATCCGGAGCCTATGCCAACTGCTGAGCATTTGTTCCAGAAGTTGAATGGTGACAAGTATTTTAGCAGATTATCTAAGCAGAGTAGAGGAATAACTTAAGAGACACTGGACTGCCTCCTCAGTTGGTACTATCTAACTAATTTTTCGTTGTGAGTAGAAATTTAGGAAATTTCTTCTCAAGAAGGGGTTATGTTACGAAAAATAGTATTGCGTGACAAGCGTTACTTTCTAGACGCTTCGCGAGAGTTCGTAGTTTGTTTATTTTTAGGTTCATGCGTAAGCGTTTCTAAATCGGTGTGTTTTGTAATCTTCCTATAATTAGATTGATTACTAATTTAGAAAGTTCTAGAAGTTTATTGTCAGAGTATATAAGTAGACGAGTCCAAGCGGAGTGTTTTTCTAACTAGTTTTTCACAAGCGAAGAGAGTTGGCGTTGGCCGTGTTTAGTCAAGTGTGACAGAAGCTGTGTTTATTCAAGTTGGCGGAGGCCGTGTAAGTTTGTCGAGTACGAGTTATTCAGAGTTTTACTTCGTGGAAACTACGTTCATTTTGGAATAAATCTTCTTGTTGTTGTTCCGACAACCCTGTGTTCAGTTTAGTTTGCTGCATGTAAATCAGCGCCTGAATGGTTGCTTAGTTTTTAGCTCTACAATTTTATGAATTTATCTGGTCTTTTTCGAAAGGTTTTCTACATTAGACGCTTTGTCGTGCTACATTTACGGTAAACGATGCCAAGTTTGATAACTTATTCGAGGGAATCGCTTCTTTTGCTACGTAAATCTTGGAAATTATTGACGAGCTCATCAAGTCATGGTTTACTGACAGGTCACAGCAAGCCACTTTCAACAAATCTTTGGAATACGCTTCGCTGTATCGGAATTTTAGCGCGTTACAGAGGACAGCGCGGTGGTAATCATCTAAGAGCACCTTTTTATCCAAGAAAGATTGACGTAACTGAGTTATCTGGTGAACGAGCTTGCTACTCTGGTTGTAAGCAAAGGTTTTCGAATTCATCAAACTTATTAAATATTCAAGTTGGCACCTCTTTTAGTAACAATTCATCTGGAACAGCATCAACAAAGGAAGACAAAAAGCCAAACAGCACAAAACCCGTCCAAAAATCGAAGCTCAACATCGCTCATTTGAACATTCGCTCACTGAAAAACAGAACTCATCTAATTCAGTTAAAAGATCTGGAGCAATTGCAGAATACCCGGCCCACCAAATGTCCTACTTAAAAAAGCTGCCAACGCGGTCCGCAGTCCCGAAGTCGATGAATGCAAAATGTTAAAGTGAACTGCCACCGCGGTCCGCAGTCCCGCAGTCGTTGAATGCAAAATGTTAAAGTGAACTGCCACCGCGGTCCGCAGTCCCGCAGTCGTTGAATGCGAAATGTTAAAGTGAACTGCCACCACGGTCCGCAGTCCCGCAGTCGTTGAATGCGAAATGTTAAAGTGAACTGCCACCGCGGTCCGCAGTCCCGTAGTCGTTGAATGAAAACTGTTAAAGGGCAACCGCTAAAATGAACTGCCACCGCAGTCCGCAGTCTCGTAGTCGATGACAACCTTGTTCCCAGGGTCTCTCTTCTTTCCTTTCACTTGTGTCAATAGGAGCGAAAAAACCACGTCAAACAAAACTCCACCTAGACCCCTAAACAAAGATCAAGAGATACAATGTGGAATGGCAAAGGGCAGTTATGCGCGAGATGAGAGAAAGGAGAAAAAATGGCGTTACGATGACCTGATTGTTGTACTGGAGGAGATCCTTAAATACACTTATTGGTGGTGCCAGGATTTGGATCAAGCGCAAATAAGACACGAACTTGTACTGGCAACACATACAGGCGTCGACTAGGACAGTTTTTGTCGGGAGGTGTGTGAAATCGCGTTAATGGAAGAAAGGGAAAGCATAGGGGAAGAAGGAAAGGTCGTGCAAATTGACGAGAGCAAGTTTGGTAAGCGGAAGTACCATCGCGGACATCATGTGGAAGGACAGTGGGTGTTCGGCGGGATCGAGTGTGACAGTAGGAAATCTTTTCTAATACCGGTGGACAAAAGAGATGAACACACTTTATTGCCGATCATCCAAAAGTGGATTAAACCGGGAACGACAATAATTTCAGACTGTTGGAAAGCCTACACCAATTTAGGGAAATATGGATACACACATAGAACTGTGAACCATTCCGAGGAATTTGTCAACAAAGATGGTGACAGCACAAACAGAATAGAAGGACACTGGCGGCACGCTAAGGTTAAAATGCCTCCTTTCGGAGTCCGAAAAAACCACTTTTCGTCATATTTAGCAGAGTTTATGTGGCGCTACAGGAACAGAGACAGTGACTTATTTGAAATGTTCTTAGGAGATGTAAAGAAAAGTTATGCACCAAACAAAAAATGTTAAAAGGCAAGGAGTAAAATGAACTGCCTCCACGGTTCATAGTCCCGTAGTAGATGAATGAAAATTGTTCAAGGGCAAGATGATCTCGTGAAAAGTGTAGTTAACCGAACCGCAACGTGAAAGCTAAAATTTTACGAGAGTAATTAGGCCTAATCACTGAAACGGGCGCTTAGGCTTAATCAGCAAACGAGTGCTTTCTTCTTCACACGATCTCGTGAAAAGTGTAGTGAACCGAACCGGAAAATGAAAGCTAAAATTTTACGAGAATGCTAAGGCCTAATCACTGAAGCGAGCGCTTAGGCTTAATCAGTAAACGACTGCTTTCTTGTTCAGACGATCGTGCTTAGGCTTAATCAGTAAACGACCGCTGTCTTCTTCACACGATCTCATGAAAAGTGTAGTTAACCGAACCGCAACGTGAAAGCTAAAATTTTACGAGAGTAATTAGGCCTAATCACTGAAACGGGCGCTTAGCCTTAATCAGTAAACGAGTGCTTTCTTCTTCACACGATCTCGTGAAAAGTGTAATGAACCGAACCGGAAAATGAAAGCTAAAATTTTACGAGAATGCTAAGGCCTAATCACTGAAGCGAGCGCTTAGGCTTAATCAGTAAACGACTGCTTTCTTGTTCAGACGATCGTGCTTAGGCTTAATCAGTAAACGACCGCTTTCTTCTTCACACGATCTCATGAAAAGTGTAGTTAACCGAACTGCAACGTGAAAGCTAAAATTTTACGAGAGTGCTTAGGCCTAATCACTGAAACGGGCGCTTAGGCTTAATCAGTAAACGAGTGCTTTGTTCTTCACACGATCTCGTGAAAAGTGTAGTGAACCGAACCGGAAAATGAAAGCTAAAATTTTACGAGAATGCTAAGGCCTAATCACTGAAGCGAGCGCTTAGGCTTAATCAGTAAACGACTGCTTTCTTGTTCAGACGATCGTGCTTAGGCTTAATCAGTAAACGACCGCTTTCTTCTTCACACGATCTCATGAAAAGTGTAGTTAACCGAACCGCAACGTGAAAGCTAAAATTTTACGAGAGTAATTAGGCCTAATCACTGAAACGGGCGCTTAGCCTTAATCAGTAAACGAGTGCTTTCTTCTTCACACGATCTCGTGAAAAGTGTAATGAACCGAACCGGAAAATGAAAGCTAAAATTTTACGAGAATGCTAAGGCCTAATCACTGAAGCGAGCGCTTAGGCTTAATCAGTAAACGACTGCTTTCTTGTTCAGACGATCGTGCTTAGGCTTAATCAGTAAACGACCGCTTTCTTCTTCACACAATCTCATGAAAAGTGTAGTTAACCGAACTGCAACGTGAAAGCTAAAATTTTACGAGAGTGCTTAGGCCTAATCACTGAAACGGGCGCTTAGGCTTAATCAGTAAACGAGTGCTTTGTTCTTCACACGATCTCGTGAAAAGTGTAGTGAACCGAACCGGAAAATGAAAGCTAAAATTTTACGAGAATGCTAAGGCCTAATCACTGAAGCGAGCGCTTAGGCTTAATCAGTAAACGACTGCTTTCTTGTTCAGACGATCGTGCTTAGGCTTAATCAGTAAACGACCGCTTTCTTCTTCACACGATCTCATGAAAAGTGTAGTTAACCGAACCGCAAAATAAAAGCTAAGAGTGCTTAGACCCAATCATTGAAACGAGCGCTTAGGCTTAATCAGTAAACAAATTCTTTCTTCTTCACACGATCTCGTGAAAAGTGTAGTTAACGGAACAGCAAAATGAAAGCTACGGTACGATTGCAGAATACCCGGTTTAGGAACAGAATTATGAATATCATTTTCTGTCCCATGCCACTGCGGACAGGCAGCATTGTTAAACACGACTGCGGGACTGCGGTGGCAGTTTTTTAAGTAAGACATTTAGTGGACGCGGAAACAGCATTGTTAAACACGACTGCGGGACCGCGGTGGCAGCCTTTTTAAGTAGGACATTTGGTGGGCGGGGT
>NC_090889.1:21506782-21511782 GCF_036669925.1 Montipora capricornis
ACAGCCATTTCAGAGTCAACTGTCAAAAGCCAGTGAATAGGAATCACGCTAAAATTAGAAATCACAGACATATTAGCTCGTGATGTGACAGATCGTGAGGAAACTTTGTCAGTTCAAAGTAAACAAAAAGTGTTATTGATGTAATTTATTCCACTTTACCTCTGAAAACGAGATCATTCACATTTTGATTTTTACTGGGTTGCCAGTATGGCAAACCCAGTCGAGGTCTGCGTTTAGTTAGTTTGTTTTATTTTTTATTTTTATTTTATTTTTTTTTCCGTGTTGGTAAAAGTCTTGCATGTCACTCCCCTGGTAAGTGGTGTCTTTGTACATAGAGCCTTCTGCGCGTATTTTCTTAGGATCGAGAGGGTAGTGGAACTGCGTAGATTTTTCTGGTGGACACAGTAGAATCATTAACTTAGCCTGCAATGGCGTCGAAAGTCATGTAACGCTAATGGCGTTTTAGTGGATCCTTAAACAAAATATACCCTTATGGAGCTCAGTGATGGAAAGTCAGTTGCAAAAAATAAGCAAGCGGTGAAAAACCAACACCTGGAATCTCAAAAGCAACGAGTAATGGACTTCGACAACAATCTATCGCCCGTCGAGCCGAAATCCAAGTGAGCTGTATTTACCTGAAGTACATGGTAATTTGACACGATTGAGTTTCTTGTCTTCGCGCACGCAATGAAATAGGAAGAGGTTTTCGCCTCTAAGAGCAAATATGTTGTTTGTTTCAATAAATTTTTCGCTGGAAAAGCTGAGGATTCTGTGGTATTTTCTGCCTATTTGAATTATAATATCACGTTGTGTATTGAATTTTCGAGCTTAAGGTTGAAAGGTGATATGGGAGAAGTTTTTCAGTATTGCTCTAACAGGCCTGTTGGAAGCGTGCTTGAGTTTCAACAAAATGAGCCCCAAAATCAGTGAAAAATTGTGACGCAGATGAATAATAAAGTAGCTGCTATTTCCAAAATGATGGAATTACCTGGTGATAAATAACGTCGTAAGCGTCTTGGAGAGTAAATTTTGACTTTGCATAAACAAGAGTCGGGCGATTGTGATCTTTGTTTTGACCTCGCTCATTTCATTGTCAAACTTTACATTTGACAGAAAAAGAAACTTACAAAAACCCGGTATCTTGCCATCATTTGACACAGATGCTTCACTGTTTGGCGAGTAAACATGCCGCGGTAACTTAATCACGGCGCCCGCTGAATTCCGGCCATGTCACTTTCGATTTTGCGATTTACTTGAACGTAGCAAAGATCTCCCAAACTGTTTGTCGCTGATCTTAACTTTTTATATTCTATATTCAAGGTTCAAAATTAATATTGTTTTCATGTCGTAAATATTTTATTCTCGATTGACCTTCCCGGAAACTTCCTTCTGCTCTTTCTAAAAACTGTGTATCAATAGTGAAAAAAACTTCTGAAAACACAAGCTAGTTATTTTACGAAAGCTCATTGCGATTACGTGTTTATAACACAAGGGCAAAATTGTCTCGTCACTGTCGAGGCACATCGAAAAACCGTTAAAGCAAACGGGGCAAAAAACACTTGTTCGCTCGCATTTTAGAGCAAAACAAACAAACAACATCAGCTATTTCTTTATGTCCAAAAGAGTACAGATGATTTCTATTTAATTCCAGTGGAGAATAAAAATTCGAGTTTCATTCCTAAACAAGGAAAAACAACCATTAAACCACTTTTTAAGAATATGCATCCACTTGAAATAACGCATCCGTAAAAATAACAAACGATTTAGTGTCCAAGAAAATAATTTTGCAGTTACTTCTTCCACCAAGTTTGAGCTATTACTGGTATACTGTTTTGCCGTTCTCGTTCTCTTTCGATCTTCTTTCGTTTCTGTAATGTTCGTGTCATAGGTCGTCCAGGCATGATGCAACCTTATCAGATCTTCTAAAGATAAGCCTGCGCTAAAAATTGCAATACAGAGAAAAAAAAGCAGCTCTAAAAAATAAACACTCAGCATTAAGTTTATATCCCTCCGATGCTTGACTTGAATAACTGCGTAGCCGCTAGTGTGGACCACAGCTATCATAATACGTCAAACTAGATTGAGACCAGCAAAAATGAAGAGAGAAACTCCAAACCGTTTTCCACCTGAAGACGAAAAGCTTTGAATGTTTAGAGTTTCAGTTGTCGAAATATGACCGTGTAGCCGCGTTGAGCCACAGAAGCCTCGTTTATGTTTAGGCGAGGTAACCTGGCTTGAGCCTACGATCCAATAGAAAACCAATACCTGGTCAGCGGTCAACTTTAAAAAATAGCTGACCTCGATCGGCTCTAAACTTGAGCCAGCGATTTGGTCAAGTGATACTGGTCAGAAGATACCTTGTTTTGACAGGTGTCAATTAACCATAACATGGAAGTCCAATACCAAAGATGTATGGTGTAAACTAGTGTGATACTGGTCAAATTGGCATACATGGATGGGTGGACGGACGGTCGATGACGTCATAGCTAAAACCAAAATTTCTCGAATCCATGGTTACCGACTGGGTTACCATATTTTCTTAACTATGGTGATCCGCGCGCGCGAGGGGCTCCGCTATGATCCAAATATTTTTTCTTAGTGTAAATATAAATTAAATGTCATTGGTGTTATACATCTGTGTACAGGTATGCCTCCATATACATTGTTAGTTAGCATATATATGAAAACGTAATATTGGCGCTAATTGCGACAAATCATCATATAAATAAAATATATACCAGAATCATTGTATAAGTATCGTGAAGTTAAAAAATTATGTCTCAGGAAAAAAATATATGTATCAGGAAAATATATGTGTCAGGAATCTCATGTATGTATCGTGAACTTCCAAAGTATAGATCAGGATAACTATGATGTTCGAAAGGTATATATCAGGAAAAGTGATACTTGTCAGTCAGCGGTAGCGTGGATTGATCTTTCCGGTTTTTCATCGGTCATATTTCGGTCATTGCGCCTTCCCTTGCCCTAAATTCTGAGCCCCTCCCCCTAGACATTTAGTGCTTTGTTATATATTTAGACTTTTCCTTCAACAATCGCAGCAAAAAAACCGGAGCGGGCAACAACTGCGTAATTGTATCCTGGTCGGGTACAATTTGAATTTGATCAAAGGCACGTGACCAAGAATCAACCAATCACAGTGTTCGTTTTGTTGAGTGAAAGTCAAGGTGTATAGTAACGTCACATGTCCCAACGCCATGTGGTAGGTAAAACAAAGTTTTAAAAAATTTGAGTTAGGAGGATCTTTTAATTGGTTCATTGTAGCGAGTAAGAGATTGAGTATGGCAAGTGGAACTCTGATTCCTGTGCACATGCTTTGGATACTGATTTGCCGAGTCAATCCTGTTGATAGTTGTGCAACTATCAAATTCGATTTTTGAGGGACAGAGGATTTGAATTGGGTGACTATTACGTGCCATGGTTCTCAGAATAAACTTGCAATTGTACCTGAAATTTCCAACTACAAAGAAGGAAAGAAAAGAGACACATAATGTTTCATCTATATTGGAGGACCATGTGTTTCTATTTGGTGACAAATTGACCAGATATGTCCTTTCCATTTCTTTTACTCTGGCAACTATTCCTTATTTAACTAGGGCTATATTTCAAATAGTCTTCTCTTCTCTCAAGTTTGTTGGGAAGAAGAAACTGTATATCTGAAATGTCACAGGGTATGTTTTCACTGTTCGGACAGACTGAAGCTACTGTAGCTGCAAGAGAAAGAGGTTGAATTCACAAGACAGTACTTCACCTCTAACTTTAACATACCAAAATGAAAACATAACTTCATGCCTGAAGCTTATGATCAAGGGTGGGGGGAAGGCAGTCCCATGCACAATGATGCCATAAGCAAGAATCAAACAGGGTCTGTGAATAGCCTTGAAAGTGAGAAGCAGGATCTTGAATTGAATTCGCTTTACGACAGGCAGCCAGTGAAGTTGTCGCAGTGCAGGAGTCGTATGGCAGAATTTACTAAGAACAAGAGCAATTCGAGCAGCAGCGTTCTGTAGTCTCTGTAATTTTGAAATTTATCACTGCGAGAGGCCATACATGAGACTATTGCAATAGTCTAGCCGACTTGTGACAAACGCATGGATAACAGTTACTAGACAGTCTTGTGACAGGTACTTTCTAATCCTTCTGAGGCCTATGCAGATAATAAAATCCACAACTGCATACTTTGTTGATTATATATGAGATCCCGTAGACAATATCGAATCAAACCAAGCACCAAAATTCCTTACGCGATTCACGGATTCTATATCTATTGTTCCAACTCATAAAGGAAGTTAAGTCCGAATCATTTGGAACACCATTAATCCACAAAGACAGAAAAATCTCACAAAAACCTTGCAGCCGATAATTTTATCGAAAGAAACAACATATTTGCTATTAGAAGGAAGAAAAAAAACTTTCCATTTTATGGTGTTTGTGCAAACAGGCCGTGACACTCCGTGTCAAAATTTAACCATACGCAACTAAGTTAAATTTACACCAGTGTTAGGGATAAAACCCTTTACTGAAGAACCATTTCCTTGAATAATGAAGCACAAAACGGACAGCAATCTTTTTTTCAAATAATTCTTGACTAACAACAATTAGCGAAATTTCCAATTGTTTTTTCCCTGAAGACTGTGCAGAGTTGAGTAGAAATAAATATAAATAGCCAGACAACAGAGATCACAGATCCACTCAGGCTGTTCGATTCCTTCTTTGAGTTCATTAAGACGATTTCCAACCAGAAAAAGTTACCAGAGAATGTTCCATTTGGTTTCAGTGTTGTACATAAGATCACGGTAAGTAAAACTTTGGTACGGCTGGACGGGCGAAAGATGCAATTGTTGTTGAAGTCCATTACTCGGCTCTTTCAAGATTACAGATATTTATTTTTCACCGCCTGTCTTGTTTATCCAATCGACGTTCGATTCTTGAGATCCATAAGGGTATATTTTGTTTAACGATCCACTAAAACGCTATTCGCG
>NC_090889.1:21519282-21524282 GCF_036669925.1 Montipora capricornis
GGGATTGTTGGTTTACTTCGCGGAGTTTCAGATGTTATTTGATCGTGTGGCTGACAAACGTGGGCTGGACGGTTACTAAGATCTTCCGGCTCAGATCTTTGAGTTGTGCTCGAACAATATCGGCTTAAGCCCGGTCTTTAAATGGAAGAACAACGCAAACAGGATCTAATTCATTGTATTCATTGTTAAACAGCTGGTAACTCGAGAAAAGGATGATCAGAAGCTTTGACTGCAATAAAGCAGGAGATGGTGGAATTAGTTAACCTGTCTAGGTAACAGAGTCGAGGAAACACCAATTTACTTCTTTGTTTTATATTTATACTTATGCAAATGTTTATCTTCACTTTTAGCTTAAAAATGACCGAAGTTCGGTCGACACGTTTTGTCTTTTTACCGTTAGTTTTTACTGCAAATTGTTTAAGAAACCTTAACTTAAACGGATTCTTATTTTAAGCAGTAGAAAAAACTTTCGAATTAAATAGCGGGAACGTTCTCCAAAAATACATTAAACCGATGCAGGTGTTTTTCCAAGTTGAGGTTTTCAAAGTGGGAGGAGAAAAGGACTTTAAAATGTATGTTTTTAACTTGTTACCTTTGAAACGTAATGAAGAGTGATTGATAGGATCAGCAAGATATTTGTTCATTGGGTTGCTTTGTTTGATAACCGTTGCTATAATCGAAGCCCCTATTTGCACGTTCGTCAGTCTTGCGTGATAAATCAAGGTATGGCCAGCAATATCTCACGTGAAGGCAGATCTTGCTTTCATCTTCCTGATCCATCCTTTCATCTTGTTTCGGAACGTTATTTGGTGAACCTTGTAACAGCCATCATAAATATTGTTTCTTCGCCATTTGCTGTCGTTTCAAACCTTTTGATAATGGTTTCCATTTTAAGCAACTCGCGTCTTCGAACTCCATCAAATCTTTTTATATCTTGCCTTGCGCTCTCTGATGTATTAGTTGGTCTTTCAGTTCAGCCCGGATATATTGCCTTTAGACTCATGGAAAACCAGCTTCGTTCAGTTCCATGCTTTGTAAGAGTCACTTACTCTAATGCGTTCTACATTTGCTGTGGAGTTTCTTTCATGACTCTGACATCCATTTCATACGAGCGATTTGTAGCCGTTCGGCTACATACAAGATACAATGAGGCTTTTTCATCACAAAGGGTGCTGAAGTATGTGTCCGCCATCTGGGTCTTCAATATCCTCTTAACTTGCCTACAATGGGCAGGAATTAATAAAATATCGAGAGGGACACATTTGCTTGTGTGGTTTTGCTGCCTTCTGGCTTCCATCATTGCAAACATAAGAATCATGTTATTTTTACGTCGGTACCGACACCAGGTGAGGTCTATCAACGTAGTTTCACAAAGCATCCAACACAGGAGAGCAATCAGTCGGACAAAAACCATTTGCATGATTGTTGGAATTTATTTCCTGTTAAACTTTCCAGTTTTGTTTGTAACAATTTATCACCAGATTTTAGAACAAGACATCAAAAGTTACAACCATTATAGCTGGGCAGAGACTGCTGCTTTTCTGAATTCATGTACAAATCCACTTATTTGTTATTGGAAAAACCGTCACCTACGTCAAAGTGTGAAGTCAATATTGAGGAAGTTGAGCTGTTGCTAACTCCAGCTAATATCATGTTTTATTCAAGAAACATAGATACCTGATGATCAGTACAATTCCATAGTTAATGCCATTCAATCGTGCATCGACTTGACAGGAATGGATGGTGTGGAACAGCACGTGCCTTACACGCAAGCGCCACGTGACTATGCACTGTTTCTAAGCAGCGAGTGCCGAGTAGTTGGTAAGACAGCCGTGTTAACTTTCTTTGCAGAGACCTGTAAGATGTAAGATCTAAGACGGCAACGAAAACGAAAATCTCTTGGAACTGTTTGAACCTTTCCAGAGATTGTTCCAGCTTAAAGTGCCACGATGATCAAAAACGTACTTCCTTTTTTTCTTCAGATTTTGAAAGTGTGTTTGCTTAACACCTGAATGGCAAAATTTTGAGCTTTGAATTTTATCCAAAGGTTGTTTACTTTGTATTCGTGCTCCGCCATTACTCACGTGGCAACTGACCGATTGGACCTCAGGGGGTTGGATTCAGGGGAAAATTGACGTCATTTACTCACTAGCTTAAAATGCAGCTTATTATATATGTATTATATACGTCTGAAAGCCCAAAAATTAATTCTGAACCTTTGACGTCATTTTCTCCTCGATCCAGCTTTCTCAAGATCTTAAAGTTAGTAGCCGTTTTGAAATCCAAGGAAAAGTAAGAATTGATTTTACGGTGACAGTAGCACTTTAATCAAATTTAACAAACAAGCCGAACTGCCCACTAACTGAATAAGAAGGAACATTGTCAAACTCTGCTGTTGTGTGCTTCCATAAAACGTGAGATTTGATCATTTTGCGTTACAGGTTTGTAGAAACCGAGAAAAAAATGCATCAAAGTTCAAAACGCATTTGCAGAGTCAAGATTATTAAATGAAGTCTTTCTTGCCGGGGTAATCGTACTTACGGCTTCAAAGGACAAAATCCCTTTTATAGACCCCCGGCATAGATGGCCGCTAAATTGGAGTAACAATACTTTATGTAATGTTTAAAAAACGAGCAGCAGTGTTTTATCGGGGTTTAAAACACGAGGCGTAGCCGAGTGTTTTTAGATCCGATAAAACATGTTCTGCGAGTTTTTTGAACGGCTTCAAAAACATTCCACAAAGAGCGTGTCCCTCTGGACTCAAAACAATGGTTCAAATTGTGAGAGGTGAATATTAGCATACAAGAAAAACAATCTAATTGCCTTATTAGTATTCTTTATATAAAGAATACTAACAAGGAGTGTTTTATCAAGATATAAAGCTCATACACGTGACGTTTTATCGGTGTTTTGATAGGCTGTTGGGCTCATGAATTCTTAATGAGTTTTTGAAACATCCTTAGCCTCGTACTTATGTTTCTAGACAAAGGATTTCTCACATGAATGTGAGGCTTAGGATGAACATTGCCATTTATGCAAAGGATCTATTTCAAGTGACGTAAAGTATTATTGGATCTTTAAACAAAATATACCCTTATGAACTCAAGAATGGAACGTTAATTCGATAAACAACACAAGCGGTGAAAAATGAATATCTGAAATCTTAAAAGCGACGAATAATGGACTTTGATAACAATTGCATCTTTCGCCGTCGGATGTCAAAGTGAGCTTTGTTTCTAATATTTTATTAACGGTGATGTCATGTACAACACTGAAATCAAATGGCAAATTCTGTGGTAATTTTGTCTGGTTGGATACTCATTGAAGGAATCGAACGCCTTGAATGATATAATAGCATGTGCTGTTGTCCGGCTATTTATATTTAAGCTTATTCTGTACTCAGCTCTGCACAGTCTTTAAGTGAAAAAATTATTGGAAATGTGACAGTCAAGAATTATTTGAAAGAAAGCTTGTTGTCTATTTTGTGCTTCATTATTCAAGGAAAAAGTTCTTCTTCAAAAAAGGATTACGTTTCTTGTTTGCACGCACGCAATTAGATAGGAAGACTTTTTTGCCTCTAATAGCAAATATGTTGTTGGTTTCAAAAAATTTTTTCGCTGGAAAAGTTTTTGTGAGATTCATCGTGTTGTGTAATATTCGAGCTTGACTAATTTGCATCCGCGGGATGAAATTTGATACCCGAGCAGTTTTCATGATAAAGATGACAGAATTTTCAGACGTGTTCCTTCTGGAAAATGATTAATAGGTAGCCACAGTTTTTAACGTCGAAAAATATTTGTTTAATCATTCTAGTGTAAAATGAAGTTAATTTGGGAAGCCCACAATATTTCTTTAAGCTCATCTATTGCCCATTTAGGTAAATTTTTACATTCTTGACAAAATTTAATTAATTTTAATTATTCTAAAAACTAGTTTACCTAAATTGTAGAAATACTGCCGAGGGGAAGGCTCGTGCCCACAACTGGACCTCTTTCTGGACCCCATTCCAGACACCGTGACGTCATCAAATTCTAAAATCAAAATCGCAAGGTCTTTTGAAAGTTTCCAGTTCCGTGACGTCTTTCGTTTCGAAAATACAGCATTTTGAATTTCCGAACTGTTACCTTGCGTGACACCATGATACAAAGCTATTTGGTTGGAAAAAAATGTCCATCCCTATGAATCTCAGCAGTTTGAGCCTTAAAGTACATTAGGAGATGTGTTCGTACTCACGTACTTAACCTCATGAGTGAGAAATATGCGCTTTCATTGCAAAATGATCTCGAGATGTTTTCGTTGATTACCGGCCGCTATAAAGTTGTGTTAAACGCTTTGACAAATTAACCCAGAAACAGTGTACCGCACAGACCTGAGAATTGGAGATGTAGTTAAAAGATTTGTTTCCTTTAACATTCCAAGTTCTTGGCCTTTTTCATTTGACGATTTCGAATTTATTTTCTTGTTGCGTGATAGTATAGATGATACGAGAAGCGAAGTGAAAAACATAATATCATACCGCGCTTCTTAACTTCTCCATTTGCGCATAACCACAACTCCTTGCGCCTTTGACCACAATCCCTTGAGTTTAGAAGAAAATTAGGTTCTCCAGATCGGAGAACTGCCTCGTTTGTTCGCTCTAGGCTCGCCCACTGCGGTAGCAATAAATAGTGTTTCGTTTTTGGACTGATAATTTATTAGGGTCTTTGGGAATGAGTACGAAAACTGGATTTTGAGGAGGACAAACACTTGCCCTTAGGAAACCCATTCTACGCTCACAAAGCGTCTAGTTATTATCTTTAGAGTAGCTGCTTGTTTGTAGATAATTGTTGCCTAAAATGTTTTTTTTTTTTTTTTGCGATCTGAGTGTGAAACGTTACTATCCTATAATGTCTCGCCCAGTCTCTCCATTGAACACCCCGTGTTGTGCAGACCTATAAGGCCAGCCATCTTACTCCATTTGGCAGCTCCAAAAATGGCCGACAAGAATTACTAAGAATAAA